>NC_056740.1:195507607-195772607 GCF_019279795.1 Protopterus annectens
GGTGTAGTAGATTATTCAACCCTGCCCAGAACTTCTGAGGGTTATTTTGATTTTCTGTTTGTTATTTGCAGTAGTATTGTTTTTTGTCAAGTAGTATACGTTTTTTACTTTCATTCCTAAGTTGCCTGCATTTAATTTGATCATGAGGGAATTTAGTAGTTCACCATAAAGCCCAAGCTTTATTTCTGAGATTAATTTTGAGCCTGGTCTCTTTTGAAAACCAAGGTGCAGCTTTTGCCTTAGTTTTCTTTGAGCGAGTGGGTGCATGAAAGTCAAGAATCTCAAGGAATTTTTTGTTAAAATACAAGACCGCTTCTTCTAAGGGGAGAAGTTTTAAGATAGAACAATTGCAAGAATTTAATTATTGTTGGAATTTGGCTGAGTCAAATTTTTTTTTATTTCTGACATTTCTTAGTAAGGGTTGTTGGGGATTGGTGACTTTGTGCTTAATTATATATGTGAGATGGTAATCACTTAGACTATCAGAGAGGGTACCAAACATATACAGGTTAGGGTGACTATTAATGAGTACCCAATCGAGTATACTTTCTTTATGGTTGGGTTTGCCTGTCCTAGTTGGGGTGTTAATAACTTGCATGAATGAGTGCAAGTTAATATGGGTGGTAGGGGATTCTGAAGAACAGGTGGTCCAATCTATATTAAAGTCTCCGAGAAGTAAGATTTCTTGAGGGTAGTGACTAGATATCCAGTGTAAGGTATCTTCAAGTGTAGCTATATTATTACCTGGGGGAATGTACATGCAGATGATATAAATGCATTTACTTTTGTTGAGTTGCAGTTTGGTGGCTAGAATCTCTAAATTGTTAATCTGAGGTGGTTGTATGACATCTGTGGTTACAGTCAACTCAGATTTGTAGAGTAATGGCTACCCCACCCCCTTTTCTGGAAGCACGGTCCAACCTGTGTATGTTATACCCAGGGAGTAGTACTTCATTATCGGTAGTAGTAGGTTTTAACCATGTCTCAGATAGAGAATCTCAGGGGAGAGATCAGCAAGGAGTGCATGAAGTTCATGCACCTTGTTATTGATGCTTCTGATATTAAGATGACAGGTTAGTTGGGTGGCCAGGAAATTGTAGGGTTGAGGCTTAGGTTTCTGGTAGAGGGGAGAGTACATGCCTGAGTTGGCAGGGCCAGGGTTAGGGTGTATATCCCATCCAGTAATAGACTAAGTCTAAGCTTGGAGATAAGTTTCAGGAATTTATCTACAAGTTTATAGTAATGTTTGAGTCTAGGGCTGATTTTCCTGGTGTTAGTGTGCAGGGAGTGAGAGCATGATGTTTGATATGTCCTAGTACTATGGATATGATAAAAGGTGGGATGTTTGGCTTCTGGGGTGTTAGTGTGGGCCTTTGGGGCTTGGAATCCTATGAGAGGTTGGGTTTCATATAAGGTTAGGAGGTATGGGGCTAATAGGATAGATAGTAGAATGGAGTACCACATATCTAGAGAGATGAGGAACTATGTACCTGGAAGTGCACTATCAGATGATAGTGTGAAATGGGTTACTATAATGGAAGAGAGAAGGAAGCAGCTAGGAGCTGATGTGTGCCACTACAAAGGAGGAAGAGGGATGGGGTAGGGGAATAATTAGCTTAGCAGGAAGGTGATAGGAGCTAGCAAATGTGGGAGTGGCTAAGTGGCAATAAATCTAGAGGTAGTGGGGGCAGGGAGGGGAGCAGAGAGAGCCCGGGCATAGTGAGGGCGAACGGAGCAGGGCTATTGCAATCCTCAGATTATACCAATCAGCTTTAGCTCAGCTAGGTAAGTATGCTATCATATATGTAAGGATTTCACTTAAATTATTTTGGGATTGTAAAATTCAGTAGGTTAGAATAAACCTTTAGGGATTATCTGTTTATACTACAATTTTCTGCAGTAATTTGCTATAGCTTGTATAAATATGGGGGTGTTTTAATAGTTCCAAATGTTAATAAGCAGGGGTGTATATCCATAAATAGGGTTGGGAGAAGCCATATTCAGGAGGGACAACTAAAGGTACCTTAGACCCCAGACAGCAGCTTCCATGAAATAATGTACAATATTATGTGACCACCTTGGCTCTTCGGTAAAAGCTGCTTTCTGTATTTTATTTTCAGCAGGGTGGTGTGGTATTCTTTCCTTAGTCTGGGAGCTTAGAGGGACTAAATCTCAAGGGAACTACCTAGAACAAATAGAGTAAAACAGGTAGAAGTTAAGGAAAGAGGCACATTCAGAAGTCGGTAGCTAGGCTATTACTATCACAGGTCAGGAAAATCATTATATTCCCCATACAGAAAGAAAATGACAAGTAAGCAGCGCAGCTGACTAATGATATGCCCTTTACAATGGCAGTTACGGCCCCCTAGAGGTTCCATAAGCTGCGAGCAGCAGTTATTTGTATTGCTCCTGGCTGCTAAAACTTAAAACCTGAAAACAAGTTTGTTTAGGTATAAAATTGTACACACTGCTATCTGTTATTTGTTAGTAGTACAACTCAGCCTCGGAGATTACATTAGTTTATTCAATTAGCTAACTGTGTAGGTCCTGCGAGTAGCCTAACAGCAGGAATGCAATATAAACATGCATGCATTTCCCTAAATTACAAACAGCTAGTTTGAGCATAAAAAACAGATCGTAAGCAGACAAAAGTGACCAGCAACTAGCGCTTTCAACAGGCAAGCCGCTAGCATTTAGAACAGCAGTTTAGAGTTGTTTAAAACACTTTGACCAAAAAATGGCCAATTAACAGAGAAATTGTAACCAGCAGCTAGCACTTTCAACAGGCAAGCTGCTAGCATTTACACAGCAGTTTAGAGTTGTTTAAAACACTTTGACCAAAAAATGGTCAATTAACAGAGAAATTGTAACCAACAACTAGCATTTACAAGAATAAAGCCACTAGTGTTTAAAACAGATATGCTTAAGTAAAGGTATATGTTTTCCACCAAAACCAGTTTAGGAAGAGTCAAAATAAGCAAACACAACAGAATTAGACATACCAGCTAGATGAGGACGCTGCCGACAGGGTCTAGGTACACCGGGTGTTTGAAAATGGTGGGTTTCAGTAGGTGTACATGAAACATTGCTTACATGGTTGGGGGTGGAGTTATAAGGATATTGTGGTCCTTAGTGGGGATATTGCAATCCTCATATTATACCAATCAGCTTTAGCTCAGCTAGGTAAGTATACTGTAAGGATTTCACTTAAATTATTTTGGGATTGTAAAATTCAGTAGGTTAGAATAAACCTTTAGGAATTATCTGTTTATACTACAATTTTCTGCAGTAATTTGCTATAGCTTGTATAAATATGGGGGTGTTTTAATAGTTCCAAATGTTAGTAAGCAGGCGTGTATATCTGTAAATCTGTTGGGAGAAGCCATATTCAGGATGGACAAACTAAAGGTACCTTAGACCCCAGACAGCAGCTTCCATGAAATAATGTACAATATTATGTGACCACCTTGGCTCTTCGGTGAAAGCTGCTTTCTGTATTTTATTTTCAGCAGGGTGGTGTGGTATTCTTTCCTTAGTCTGGGAGCTTAGAGGGACTAAATCTCAAGGGAACTACTTCATGTTCATTGTGTTTCACTGTTGCAGTCATTACACTTGGGTTATCCTGCTGGCAGGCTACCCGCAGTCGGCCCGAATTCCAAAGTCTAGGTCCGGCGTTGGTTGCTGTCTCCTCTTCCCTGACGTCAGTGTGCCAGGGGTATAAAAGATGCAGCTGACTCCATTTTCTTCAGTCTTTCTTGCCGTGCGGTGCCCGAAGCAAAAGCAGTTCGCAAGTGCCGGTCGGCCGACTCCTGAGATTTTCAAAAAAGAATTTCAGATCCAAAGTCTTCATTAAAACTAAGTACCCCATTGGGGAAACTTTTTTTTTGCTCCAGTCTGATGTCAGAAAAAGTTAACAATTGTATTTCTTGTGGGAAGCAAATACCTCATAAGGATTTTCATTCTTACTGTATTCCTTGCCTAGGCCCTGATCACAATGTTGCTAGCTGTCGGTTTTGTGCTAGATTTAACCAACGCACTATTAAGCGTCTGTACGATTTTGCCTTTCATTACTTTGGCCGAAGATTCAATTATATAATGCCGTTGGAACAGCTGACGACCGGAGTTTATAAAAAGCGCAAGGAAAAAGAAAAGGACAGGCATCTGAGGTCCAAAACTGATGAGGCTTCCGCTAAGCCAGTCACCGGTTCTCAGTGAGGTGCTTTCGCAGCCTCTGGCGCCCGCTACCTCAGAGCCACAGGCCGCTGACGACTCCCACGTGGAGCCAACTAGGCCTCTGGATACTCAAGGTATTGGACACTTGGAAACTATTCCCTCAGATGGGTCTGGAGCTGCTGAGCAGGCATCGGCTTCTGAGGATGTTTTCAGACCTACACATTTATATGTAAAGCCTTCTTCAGCTTCCAAAGCAAAGACAAAAGCAGTTTTAAAGACAAAAGAAACAAGTACAGAATTCTCCTGGACAGACTACCATGCCTGCATACCATGAGGGAGCACTTCCACTGGGAGAGCCAAGACTACTCAATCTAAGAAAAGGCTTAGAGATTTTCTTTTACTACCTCAGCACAGGCCTTTGGCTATTACTCCTGTGTTAGACATTGTAGATGTATTTTCAGAGTCCGGACTTTCTTCTGACTCTCTACCTCCTGCTCTGTAAAACCAGACAGATACTAGAGGGTACCAGATTCACATACATTTTTTTATAAAAACCCTGCTGCTGACCCAGAATCTATTTCTCAGGGTCCCAAAGGGGTCAAGGCTTCTACTGCAAAAAACCTTATCCCCTCTGATAGAGACTCAAGGGCACTAGACAGATGGGGAAAAAAGGTTTACACTTCTGCTACTTTGGCTGTGAGGGCTTTAAATTGTCAATTTCATATGCTTAAATATCAGCAATACTTAATGTCACTGCTAAAACAGAAAATGTGGTCTAATTCTGATTGTGCAGAAAATAAGGAAATGCAGGATTTATTGCATGCAACTGAGCAAGTGGGAAAGCATACATTGCAATGTGGTTTTGATTCTCTGGAGGCCGCTTGCAGGGCTGCAGTTACGGGTTCTGTCATTAGGAGGCATGCTTGGTTAAAGGAACAGAATCTGCCTAATCATGTTAAAGCAAAATTATTAGATGCTCCATTACAGCATGATACTTTATTTGGTGTTAAAGCAGAGAAGGTGTTGAAGAAAATGCAGGACAAAGCGAAATCTATGCAAACAGTAAAGGATTTCGTACAGGTACAGCCACCCAGATTTAGCAGGAACTGGCCTACAAAGAATTGGTCCTTTCCAGTGTCAGACAGACCACAAAGACACAGATACAGACACCTCAGAGGCAGATCCTAGCCCCAGGGCTCATACAGACCTAAACAGTGGGGTGCTTCTACCTCCAAAAGTGGAGAAGACAAATCACAGCCATACAGGAAACAGTCCCAATGACTTTCCTCTGCCAGCACCAAGCACTTATCTTTTGGCAGCCCCCTTAGGGGGAAAACTAGCATTTTTTTCTCAAAATTGGCACATGATCACCCAGGACAAATGGGTCTTGAATATAGTGTCCCAGGGTTACAGGTTCCACTTTCACACCCTGCCAAGGGCAAAAGGTATGCCAGACCTGCCACACAATCAATGGGCAGAGGCACAAAAACAAGTTTCATCCCTCATGGACATGAGGGCCATTCAGCAAGTACCACAGCAAGAGCAGGGACAAGGATTGTACTCGAGATTTTTTTTGGTACCCAGAAAAGACAAAGCCTGGAGACCAATACTGGACCTGTCTATTCTAAACACATTTCTGGACGTTCCAAAATTCAAAATGTTGACTCTGCAGCAGCTTCTGCCCATGCTGGGCAAGAAGGCTTGGCTTGTAACTTTGGACCTAAAAGAGGCATACCTGCATATTCCAATCAGACAATCTTGCAGAACATACCTCAGATTCATTGCTGGCTCAATGCACTACCAATTCTCTGCACTACCCTTTGGCTTATCTACTGCACCCAGGGTCTTCACAAAATGCCTGGCACCAGTAATTGCATTTTGCAGACAGAGGAATTCAAATATATCCTTACTTGGACGATTGCCTTATTCAAGCAGAGAACAAGGACATTCTACTAAAGCATCTGGTGTTTGTAAAAAGATTACTAATTTGCCTACGGTACACAGTAAACAAAAAGAAATCAAAACTAGTACCCTCTCGAGATAATATTCCTGGGTGCAAGCTTAAATACAGCTGCCCAGATGGCTTATCTCACACCAGACAAACAAAGGCAACTGACTTCTTACTTTAAAATGTTGGCAACAAAGACCCAGTTATCTGCAAGAAAAATTCTGCAGGCTTTGGGCTTCATGGCATCCTGCATTCTGCTAATTCCATATGCCAAACTGCATATGAGGAAACTACAATGGTATCTAAAAAGTGTTTGGACTCAACATTGTCACAGCCTGGAAACATTAATTACTCTCATTCCTTGCCTGCAACAGGAGTTTCGATGGTGGGCACAGGCCTGTCACCACAACAATGGACAACCATTCACCCTACCCACAGCCAGGCAGTCAATAACAACAGATGCTTCAGATTATGCCTAGGAGGCCCACATGGCAGGAATATGTATTCAGGGCACATGGCCCCCAAGCCAAAGGCATCTTCATATCACTCAAAAAGAGATGCTAGCTGTTCAGAATGCCCTGACAGCTTTCAAGGATCTACTCCATCCAGGACAACTACTGATAAGGACGGACAATGCTACAGTCATGTGGTACATAAACAAACAGGGAGGCAGTCATTCATACCCCCTCTGCAGACGAGCCATGACTTTGTGGGACACTGCATTGACTTATCAAGTACACCTGCAAGCACAATTCCTGCCAGGAAAGAAAAATACTCTGGCAGACGAACTAAGCAGAAACCTCACGGATCCCCACGAGTGGAAACTGCATCCACAAGTCTTCAGCATGATGATAAAGAAATGGGGATGCCCAGACATAGATCTATTTGCCTCCCCTCACATCTGCCAACTACAGAGATTCTGCACAAGGATATATCACAAGAAAGCATGGAAATTGGATGCTCTATCATTCATCTGGAAAACCCTAACAGTTTATGCCTTTCCTCCTCTGCCTCTCCTCCCCAAGGTACTCCTAAAGGTCAGACAAGAGAAGCCAAAAATTATTCTGATTGCTCCAGACTGGCCCTGCCAGCACTGGTACCCAATCCTAAAGAGCTTGTCTCAAGGCCCAGCCTGGACATTGCCTGTAATTCCTCATTTTCTGACCCAACGAAACATTCAGATCCTGCACAGCCAACTCAGAACCCTAAATCTGTCAGCATGGCGGATAATGCAGCCATTCAGAAACACCTCTCTCTAAAGCAGCGATGGATGTTATTTTGGAGGCCAGGAGGCCCAGTACCAGAAAATCTTATGCAGAAAAATGGAAAGATTCTGTGCTTGGAACCAGGCACAAGGAATTGACACGTTTGTACCAAATATTCCTCAGATTTTGCAATACCTAACTGAGATGCTGGACAAAGGCCTATCCTTTTCATCAATTAAAATCCATGCCTCTGCCATTTCAGCTCATTACAATACAGAACCATCAATTTTTTTCACATCCATTGCTAAGACAATACCTCAGAGGGGCCAAAAACATGAGACCCCCAAGGAGAGCACCAATACCAGCCTGGGACCTCAATTATATCTTGGAAAAACTCACACTGCCACCATTTGAGCCAGCCAATACAGCTGAAATAAAGTTCTTATTTTGGAAAACAGCTCTGCTCCTAGCAATAACCTCTGCAAGACGAGTCTCAGAGTTACAGGCACTCATGGCTGTGGAACCTTTTATCATTTTCCATCCAAACAGGGTTTCTCTGAGGACGAACCCGACATTTATGCCTAAGGTAATGTCCAGTGTGGCCCTTAACCAAACTATTCATTTGCCTACCTTTTATCCAAACCCACAGAATAAGGGTGAGAGACTCCTGCATTCTTTGGACATACACAGAGCTACGCTTCTACTTGGATAGAACTAAAGCTTTCAGAAAGCCTGAGCAACTCTTAGTAGCATATGCTGTAGGATCACAAGGAAAGGCTATCTCAAAGCAGACTATTTCAAAGTGGACAGGCCACTGCATTTGTTTCTGCTATTCACAACATGGCAAATCAGTGCCTAAGGGCATTAGGCCTCACTCAACCAGAGCAGCAGCCACTTCAGCAGCCTTCCTCAGAGGAGTACCAACCAAAGACATTTTAGAGGCTGCAACTTGGAGTTCAGTGCACACTTTTACCAAGCACTACCACTTACCTCTCTATTCTAAATCCAGAGCAGGCTTTGCCACTGCAGTTCTGCAGGGCCTTATAGCCTCTCCTAATCCTATTTAGACCCAGCCACCCAACCTCAGCTTTGGGATTCAACCCAAGTGTAATGACTGCAACAGTGAAACACGATGAACATAGTACAGTTGTGTACCTACCATAAATATAGATGTTCGAGTGTATTCACTGTTGCAGTCCAGGTTACCCACCCACCACCCCCCTTTTCTTTGCTGGGACTTATCTGTACTTCTCTATCCTGTACAACCTATGTGGTGTATTTGCTTGTAGATGAAGGAAATGTTTATTTTTGTGCATGCATGCTTATTGACATAATTTTCAGCCTACCAATTTGGGGGCACCTGACATCTGGGGCAAGAAAAACTGAAGAAAATGGTGTCGGCTGCATCTTTTATACCCCCGGCGCACTGACATCAGGGAAGAGGCGACAGTAACCGACGCCGGACCTAGACTTCAGAATTCGGGCCGACCGCGGGTAGCCTGCCAGCAGGATAACCCAAGTGTAATGGCTGCAACAGTGAATACACTCTAATATCTACATTTATGGTAGGTACACAACTGTACTATACTGCTCATCTCTCTCTGACTCCACCTCATGTTATTACCCTTCTCCTTATAATATGTTTTGATTTTCTGGTAAATCACTGAAGATTACAATCTGGAATGTGCAAGTGTGTAGTCTAAGCAAGTCCCATTAATTCTTTGAGCAGCCATCTCCTCAGTGTTAATTGCTTCTCCAGATGGATTACACAGACTTTAAAGAACAGCTTAACCAACAGAATATTGCCATTATCTGCAAAACTAACTCCAAAATTCAAGTCACCTCTTCCAAAATTCCATACTGCTGGTTCGACTCTTAGGAGTGTGCTATCGATGGAGTAATTAACTTGCTTTGACAGTTTCCCAAAGGGCATTTATAATGCATTTTTTAGCATTGAGTTTTAAGCCATGGCTTTGGCACCAGTCATTTATCTGTGTTAAACACATTTGCAAGATGTTTGTGTCTTTGGTGGGGAATATATATTAGCTTCCAATTTACAGTCCTCTGCAAACTTGGTGAGCCAGAAGCTTTTAACATTAGCTGTGACTTTTGAGAAGTGCCAAAGAGGAGAGGGCCCAGCACAGAGCCCTGAAGTACTCCACTGGTGACCAGTCTCTTGTAACTTGAGTGCGTGTATGATATTGTGGCTACTGGCTTTAGATGGGCAACTAACCATTGTCTTCTCCTTATCCATCTGGGTGAATGTGACACACACAGTGGAGTCCCCAATGACAAGAGAATGAAGTAAAGTGTATGCTTGTCTTATGGTACTTGGGGTATCATTAGGTGTAGGCTTATGTGAGATGTTTGGTGTTTTGGTGTGTGTTTTAGTGATTGCTGAGGAGCAGTGTTACCATTAGGTGGCTTTGGAGGTCTTTGAGATTTGAGAAGGTTTCTTTTAAGCAGCTCAGCATAAAGCAATTTGTGTGTGTGGTGAATGATATGCCCAAGGGATGTAGTGTGGGTATTCCTGACAACCTTATTTGTGTGTGAAATTTTTGCCTCCAAAGAAAATTGTGTATTTACATCTCATGCATACTGTTATGTTCTTTATGTGAGCATTAGGGTTTCTTTCTGAATCCCAGGGTGGATCTTTATCCACTTTTAATATTAGTCTTATTATAGAATTTCGCCAGGATTTCAGAATATCATTTTTATATTGGACAGTAATGTATATATTTGTTATTGATTGTACAACTTTATTTGGAAATAACTTACAATCTTCCAGCTATAATCCATCTTTACCTTGAACGTTATTCTCTTTTAACTTCTTTATTATTTTTTATTTTATTTCAGTTTGATTACCGGGGAAGTCCACTGGGCCAGAATGTGCCCATTTTCAGTGGAGGCCCGGGGAGAAAAGGTCCATAAGAAACACAATTAGAGGTTACAAAAAATGGCAAATGCAAAGGTAAAATACATGTATGAATTCATACAAAACAGGTATAGTAAAAGAATAAATTGTCATTATACATACAACGAGACAAAGGTTGCAGGTTTTTACACAATATTGTACATAACTTCTGCCCCACTATATCCAGAGATAATCTGTTATGTAAATTATTGTTCCCAAATAATTGTATTTGTTTATTTTATGGCTGTATTTCATTTTTTGATTGATTCTTTTCATGATATGTTCTAAATTTCTTAAGTATATCTTCAATGTCTGTTTTATATGCATTACTCTCTAAACACATAAGTAGTACTAATCTGGTTAGAGTTGTTTAATATTTTTGTCCTACTGGCCAATTTATGTAATCATCTGGAGCTGACTATTATATGATGTACATTTTAATTTCTCCAGTATTATTTCCTTTTTTGATTATTTATTTATATTTGTTATTTAGGGCTTTCACTATATCTGAAGATATTTTCTTGTTTTTGCATTTTTGTGTCCGTATCTATTTTTTGTATGTCTATCAACCCATTGTCCCAGTATTTGTATTTGTTTAATTTTCAGTGTGCGTGCAATTTTACCATACATATAATATTTGAAAGTATCCCAGTATCTGTAATATCTCTCTCATTAATTTAAAAAAAAAAAAACGTGTTTATTTTGGGAACCATTGTTTAAATTCTTCCATTTTAGTAATATAGGCTAGTGATCTGTACCATGTTGGCAGCTTATTGTTTACATGTTAAAGAATTATGATCTGACACGGAACATGTTATTAGTCAAAAGTTACTAACCTTCTCATTTCGGACTATAGATTTAAATATTCTGTTTATTGTAGTGTGTGTAACAGACATATGAATAATGAATGAATGAATTTTAAAGAGCTTTCTTGTTTTCTTGTGTTCAGTTGTATAAAATTAACTTATTCTATCCATTTTTAAACTGTAGCAGAGATTCTATGGGGATTTAATTGCACTTGTGTTATTCTTAGTACACAAATAAAATCTCTCAGAATTATATGTCTTTTTATGTGATTCAGTAAAATTTTAAGATGTATTTAGCACCAAGATTAGATATCCTGTAAGCATTTGCTATTGTATGTATTCTATTCCAAAATTCAAAAACTATCATGGAAGATATTGCATGTGTCTCATTGTAAGTAAATTTGACTCTTAGCATAACTATTTTTACCAATATTATTGTACCTCATGATTTGGATTTATAACATGAAATAGTTAATATTTCATTTTGGCCTGTATTGACTCTGCCTCTGTCTTTTTCAGTTGCATATTCTTCTTGTATAAATGCAACGGCAACATTATTTGTTTGTAGACACTTGCTTAGACTAACGTCTTTTGTGGCTGTCATTTAGTACGTTAATATTATTTTGCCATTCTTTTAGCCATTATAAACTTAAACACTTTATAATCATGGTTTAAAATCGAAATGGGCATATATTAAGCTGGATCTGATGGTTGTTTACCATATTTAGGTATTACAGCTACCATGGCTTTCTTTTAGGATGTTGGTGCTTCTTTTAAAATGCTGTGAAATAAAACCTTCTAGATATTTATCACTTTCATCCCTCCTACCTTCTAGACTTCCATAGTAATACCATTGATTCCTGGAGACTTTCCTGCTGACTGGCTATACATCACCATTTTTGTCTCATCTCCTCCTGTCCTGTTAGTAATAGAGCCTCAGCTACCTCTAACCTTGGCATATTTAATTCTTGCATAAACTTTTCTGTTTGTGCTTTTTCTTGATTTCCACATTTCTGTGCTTTATACAGATTTTTTCATAAAAAAATGTTGGAGTATTTCTAATACCGCTGTAGAATCTCTTGTTTATTTTCCTTGTTATAGGCTGCCTGAGCTTGGCAACAACCTTATTTATTATTTATTTATTGGTATTTGTTTACCAGGAAAGTCCACTGGGCCAGAATAAGCCCATTTTCAGTGGATGCCCAGGTTGAAAAGGTCCATGGTTACAATAAGACTTACATAAGGTTTCAAAATATGTTTCAAACAATTTCAAAAGATTCAGAAAGTTGCATAAAGAAATCATCATCACCTTTTCTAGTTTCTGTTGCATGAGCCTTTGTGCTAAAAGCTTTTGTGCTCTGGAATTATTTTCAGAAAACAGTTGCTAAACGGCAATCTTTCTAAACTCATCCATATTATTGAGGTAGTACTTTCCTTTTTGTTTCGCACTCTGGCAGTTGCACTTCTTCTTCTGTGAGATTCCCCCTATTCTGCAATACTTTAACCTTTGTCAGTCCCTTTAATTAATTCTTGTTACTTCTTAATGGTATCTCTTTTTCTGTTATTTCTACCCTATTTTTAAACTCCACTTTCATTTTATCCCACTCCCTAATTATATTTTCTGAAGAAATTTCTACGTTCCCTAATAACTCCTGAATACTTTCCATTATCCATTCCTTAAATTCCTCTGTTTAACAGAAATGTGGGGAAGTATCAGTGTCTCATTTTTCTTCCATTATTCTACATTTTTATTTTAGTAAAAGACAAGAAGGTAGCAAACCCAGTAGGCATTCCAGAAATAAAATAAAACAGGTGCTCCAAGGGACCAGAACTTGTATCCACAAAGCGTTTATTGTCTTACAGCTTTAAACATTTTAAAAACAAACTGCTGTTGTAAAAAAGCAAACAGGTTTAGCGCTTTTTTCTTACAAGTAAAAAACATCATCAGAACCATTGCATTTAGAGCAGCTAGGCTTTTATAACCAAAACCCCACCCTTAATTGAAAACAAGTCATGAAACCAAATCCTGCATTTAAAGCTACATACGCAGCTAGCATTCACTTTGAATAAATATGTGTAATAAATGGTTGCAAAATAAAACATCTTGAATAAAATAAGTAAAACTAATGTACATATATACGTACTGTGATTGTAAAAGCCATACTATAAAAGTAACAAACAATTACATGTTCTTACATACATTGCATCAGCTTGTCTTTTGTCAACTTGCATTTAGACAACCTATATTTCTATTGATCTTTCTTTTAGTTTACTGGCAATAGAAACTGTTTTGTTTAAGCCTTGTGGCACAGTGGCATTAAATTTCAACTGCCAAAGCATTTCTTTATGCAGCAACTTATTCTTCCAGTCCCCACAATATGCTGCCAAATCAATTTTTTCTACAGCAAAGAACATACATTTATAAAACCCCACACAGGTGACCAAGTGCCTAGCTAAAGCACTCTTGTTGTTATTTTTCTGGATGCTATAAACATGCTGGTAAATACACTTATTAAAAGCGTTATTGGTTTTGCCAATGCAGAAAGCTTGGCATTGCAAGCACACAGCAAAATAAATCACTCTCTCCATAATACAATTAAATCTGCCTCCCTTGGCGTAGCCCCTGATTTTATCATATAGCCACTCTTCATAGTGCTTCAACATAGCCACATTGATTGCATCTTCCACATCTAGAATTTGTAGGAAAATTATCCATCCTGCATGTAGGTTTATTCTCCAAAGTACTTTTAAAACTACTCCCTCTTTTAAAAGTGAAAATAGGCTTAACCTCATTAAATCTCAGTGTGGGCCTCATTGCTACTAATAATAAACCAAATTTTCAAAATGATCTTTTGTATTTCATTGGCATCAAGTGAGTAATGAAAAACCATGTTAGTACTTAAATCAAGGGACTGGTTGTTGTGAGCGACAACATCCAGATTATTGTTGTACCAATGTTTATAAATGGAGCCATATACACCATTTTGTTCTCTCCATGCTTGTCCTGCCACCTCATCCACTAGAGCACAAGGGTAATTACATTCCAAAAACATTATTTTCAAGACAATAAATTCTTCTTGGCACCTGTTGTCATTTGATGTCAATCTAGATACCCTAATAAATTGATTTTTTATAATGCCTTTTTTCTGGTGGTATGGGTGACAGCTGGAATAAAATAAAAAAGAATTACAATAAGTGGGCTTTCTAAATATCCCTGTTTCCAGGGTTATATCTGGTGAACATTGAATTTTAGGCCATAAAGGTGAATCCCTGATGTTCGAATGTAACTTCGGGATGCCAAAAATTCTCGGTATAACAGAGTCCCGCACTCTTAAAAACTCATATAAATCTTCTGGCAACTGCTCCTACAGAAATAGCTCTTGTTATTCTCACAGCCCTATATTATAATCTTTTTGAAACCAATAGTGAGTATAAACGAAATAAGTTTTATAACTTAAATAAAATGAGAGGCAAGCAATTGAAAGTTTACAGAGATATAGTGACACTGTAATGCGACCAACCGATAAAGGCAATTCCTTTGTTGTGTTAGATAAATTTATGTTACGACTATGAATACCATGCTTAGAGATGACACATACCAGCATAGAACTTTATTCTGTACAAATTAATTGAAAGGTTCACTAAGTCTCTTGTTAACTGCTTTGACGAAACAGTTATTTCTAAAGAACTGTTCCAGTATCTTATAGTAGAACGTCCTGTTGTACCTACATTGAATGGTTTGCCGAAAATACATAAAAATCTTGTAACTCCAGCTTTTAGACCCACAGTAGCTGGAGGTGGATGACTAACCGAACTGGCGTCTTTGTATGTAGAAAGACATTTAAGACCCATTTTAGACAACTATGCTATTGTTTTGCATGATACAGAACATTTCTTAAGTGATTTTTACTCTTTTCTTGAGAGTTATGCTGAAACTGGTACAGAGATTATGGTAACTTTAGATGTTGCGTCTCTGTTTACAGTTATACCTAACCAAATAGGTCTTTCCTATGTAAAAACTTTCTTAAAGAAGAAGGCTCTCTCACTGATGAAAAAATAGAGTTTATTTTCTGTCTTACAGAGCTGGTACTAGAATATAAAGTTTTTCTATTTGAGAAGCAATATTACTTGCAGACCTCTGGCATATATATATAGGAAAAACTAATGGGCGACTTAAGGAGCATCTTGTGCCAATATGGTCATGGCATACTGGGAAAATGTAAACATCTCAAATGTTGAACAATTAAATGTGCATGTAAAATTATATAGGCGTTTTGTTGATGACATATTTTTTGGAAAGGAGACCTTGAAAGTGTAAATAATTTAGGTACACACTTCCTTAAGTTTACTATGAAACATTCTTGTACTTCTATAGATTTTCTTGATGTTACCCTGTATAGTGGCATAGATGGAAAGCTGCACACCAAGAGATATAGAAAACCATGTTATACACAGTTATCTTGAACGTAATAGTATGCATCCACCACATATTTTTGAAAATGTGGTAAGAGGTCAACTTTTAAGAGTTTCTAGGCTCCATGACCAGGAACAAGAATTTGAAACAACTATGTGTTCCACTAGTATGGAATTTATAGAACATGGTTATAAACCTTTTGAAGTTAGTAAAGCATGTGAAAGGGTCAAGTTAGACAGATGAAGTAGTGGACGCCCGTTTTTTTCACGTAAAGAAAACATAAGAAAGACTGCCCATAATAATAGCTATAGCAATGTTGCTTATTTTATGACTTTTAGTACTGACATAGATGTAGAAAATCAAAAAAAATGTGAACACAAAACTAAACTAGTAAACAAGTCGGGTAGCAGCAAAACCAATGCAGACCAGTAAAAGCCAAAAAGATTTAATAAGATTAAGCGCTTTTCGTTTGCTCTGTCAGCAAACTTCTTCAGACAACAAAAGTAATCACATTGTGAGTATGTATACATTTCGCTCTGGGTTAATTAGTTGATCAATCAATTAACTTACAGAGGCAACCAACTTCTCTAATTACAGAGCCATCCACTGACAATAGTAAAATACTTATGCAAAAATACTAAACAGCATTCACAACCAAATAGTGGTAGTAATAAATCTAAGAATAAAGGAAAATTCTAATAATACTAATAGTTATGGTAATAGTTGATATAAAAAAATTGTAGATATAGGAAAAACTATATATTATTTATATATACTAAATAACATATATCGATATGTGTCTTTTTTGTATATAGAACATTTTTTATATATAAGTATAACCATACTAGAGTAGATTTCAGTGTGAACATTCAATATAAATAAATCAAACATTTATCAACATTCACTTTACAGCTTCTCCTATCTAAAATATGTTTGTCTAATTCATGTTAAAACCAGATGTATATAAAAATGAATAATAATTAATTAAAATAATCTGACATTCTATATTAATATATTTTTCCTAAATTCATCTTTTTAGACTTTTAAGCTTTAACACACTGCTCAAACTACAGGTCTCATTTATACCTGGTAGATTATATGCATTAAGTCTAATCTGCCAGAATAGTTCCAGCTCTTCGAGTTGCAATGGTGCAGGACCACCTCTAACATCGAGCTCTGGCTGGTCTATAACTAAAAATCTGAACTGATGTCCAGAAAATTCTGCCACATGTTTAGCTAGGGCATTGTCTTGTTTGTTCCTGCTAATGGCATATGAGTGTTCATACATACGGTCACGGAGTCTCCTCTCCGTCTTACCGATGTAAAATGCCTGGCATCCCTGGCATTTAGCCAGGTATACTACCATTCTAGTGTTGCAATTGGCCCTACACTTCAGTCTGTATTGAACATTATTTATTTCGATTCTGTTGGATATATAGTTTTTCCTATATCTACTATTTTTTATATCAACTATTACCATAACTATTAGTATTATTAGAATTTTCCTTTATTCTTTGATTTATTACTACCACTATTTGGTTGTGAATGCTGTTTAGTATTTTTGCATAAGTATTTTACTATTGTCAGTGGATGGCTCTGTAATTAGAGAAGTTAGTTGCCTCTGTAAGTTAATTGATTAATCAACTAATTAACCCAGAGCGAAATGTATACATACTCACAATGTGATTACTTTTGTTGTCTGAAGAAGTTTGCTGACAGAGCAAACGAAAAGCGCTTAATCTTATTAAATCTTTTTGGCTTTTACTGGTCTGCATTGGTTTTGCTGCTACCCGACTTGTTTAATAGATATAGAAAATATTATTACAAAAAATTGGCATATTTTATCTTCTGACCATATTCTATGTGAGTTTTAGTGCAGCTCCAAATGTTGTTTATAAAAATAAAAAATCGCTAAAAAACAGCTTTGTTTCCCTAATACAACTAAATTACAGCAACCTAGTATTAGAATAACTAGTTTTGGTACCTCTATATGTGGTAAATTTACTTTTTGTAAATACATTGACGTATCTAATACATTTATACAACCAGACAATGGTAATCATTATGTTTTTAAAGTTAAAGCTAATTGTGGCACTATAAAAACTTAGTTTATTTAGCACAGTGTGTGACTTGTTCAAAATTTTATATAGGAAAAACTAATAGGCGACTTAAGGAACAAATTAGAGACCATTATTATTGTGCCAATAAGGGCCATAGTTATAGTGCCTTAGCTAAACATATACTAGAGAAAGGCACTAACCATTGGTTTAAATTTATGGCAGTAGAAGTAATTTATGAAAGTTTTAGGTTGGGTGATATAACTAATGTCACAGAAGGGAAAGACTTAAGATGCATTGTTAAACTATTAGCACATAGAGGTGCAGGTTTGAATGAAAAAGTACCTCTTAAGCCAGTTATGAAATAAAGAAAGCTTCTTAAATAAGTATACAGCTATGTGTGTTTTTATGGCAATAGTCTTTTATCGTTTTTGTCTTAAAAGAAAGTTGTGGCTTTAAATTTTTATGGCTATCGTACTTGAATGTTTTTTATTGGTAGATATTTAATTGATTGCATTTTAAATATTTGAGATGCTGCTGATTTTATGGTCTGAAGAAGTGATTTTATCGTGAAAGCTCTCACCTGTGTTCGAATAAAAGTCTATTTGGATTTTACACTGCTCTTTGCCATCTGCTTTTTATTGGTTTGCTGTGGTGCTGTGTTCTTCATTTTTGTTTGTATTTGCCAGCATGTTTATAGCATCCAGCGAAATGACAATGAGTGCTTTAGCTAGGCACTTGGTCACCTGTGTGGGGTTTGATAAATTTATGTTCTTTGCTGTAGAACAAATTGATTTGGTAGCATATTGTGGGCACTGGAAGAATAAGTTGTTACATAAAGAAATGCTTTGGCAGTTGAAATTTAATGCCACTATGCCACCAGGCTTAAACGAAACAGTTTCTATTGCCAGTGAGCTAAAAGAAAGATCAATAAAAATATAGGTTGTATAAATGCAAGTTGGCAAAAGACAAGCTGATGCAATGTATGTAAGAACATGTAATTGTTTGTTGCTTTTGTAGTATGTCTTTTGCAAGCACAGTATGTATATATATGTACATTGTTTTTACTTATTTTATTCATGATGTTTTATTTTGCAACTATTTATTACACATACTTATTCAAGGCGAATGCTAGCTTTATGTATGTAGCTTTAAATGCAGGATTTGGTTTCATGACTTGTTTTCAATTAAGGGTGGGTTTTTTGTTATAAAAGCCTAGCTGCTCTAAATGCAATGGTTCTGATGATGTCTTTTACTGGTAAGACGAAAGCACTAAACCTGTTTGATGTTTTATAACAGCAGTTTGTTTATAAACTTTTGTAAGCTGTAAGACAATAAATGTTTTGTGAATACAAGATGTTCTTCGTGTTTCACTGTTGCAGTCATTACATTTGGGTAATCTGCTGGCAGGTTGTCAGCCTGAATTCCAAAGTCTTGGGTCTTGCATCGGTTGCTGTCTCCTCTTCCATGACATTAGGCCGTCAAGGGTATAAAACATGCAGCCGACTCCATTTTCTTCAGTCTTTCTTGCCGTGCAGTGCCGGACGTAGAAGCATTTCGCAAGTGCCGGTCGGCTGACTACTGAAATATTCGTGTTTGAGTTTCAGAACCGAAGTCTTCAATAAAGCAAAGTACCCTGTTGTGGAAACTTTTTTCTTTCTTTTTACCAATGTCAGAAAAAGTTAATAATTGTGGGAAGCAAATACCTCATAAGGATTTCCATTTATACTGTATTCCTTGCCTAGGCCCTGATCACAATGTGCCTGGTTGTCAGTTTTGTGCTAGATTTAACCAAAGCGCTATTAAGCGTCAGTATATTTTTGCATCTAAGTATTTTGGAAACAGATTTAACTACCCAGAGATGTTGTCGGATAGCAATCCGACTACCGGAGTACATAAAAAAAACGCAAAGAAAAGGACAGAGAAAGGCAGTTGAGATCCAAAACTGATGACAAAGCTTCTCCTAAAGCAGTCGCCGGATCACCGGTACTCAGTAAGGCGCTTTCACAGCCCTGATACCCACTACCGTTGAGTCGCAGGCCTCTACCGGCACCCATGTGGAGTCCAGCATGCCGCAAGATACTCAAGGTATTCGACCGATGGATGTATCTCCCTCGGATGGGTCCGGAGCTGCTGAGCAAGCACCGGCTTCTGGGGGTGTATTCAGACCTCAACATTTTTATATCAAATCAATGAAAGCTGCAAAACCAAAGGCAAAGACACCTTCTAAAACAAAAAACTAAAAAAATGATGCCTGAGCCATGTGCACAGGCCTCTATGCCTAAAAAAAACAGATGATCAAAATGGCTGAAGACCTTATTACCTTGATCAGGGGTACCCATCCCCCTCCAGATAAGAGGCCTAGGCAAGACACTGACTTTGAATCTTCAGATCAGGTTTCTATTTCTTCTGATTCCTCTTCTGATCAGGAATTATCTTTACCTCCCTATGAGGATTCTGATGTTGAGGAGTCTATTCCATTTGCATCTCCTCCTGAGGATTATTCATTTGGAGAAACCTTGCATACTTTGAGGGAGCATTTTCACTGGGAGAGTCAAGACTTCTCAGAATCAAAAAAGAGGCTCAGGGATTTCCTCCTTCTCCCTCAGCACAAGCCTTTAGCCATTCCCCCTGTGTTAGACATTGTGGATGATGTCTTTTCGGAGTCGAGCCTGACCCCTGACTACCTCCAGCTCCCAGTAAGCCTGACAGGTATTACAGGGTCCCTGACTCTCATAATTTTTTATTTAGAAACCCTGCTGCTGATCATGAAACTATTTCACAGGGTCCAAAGGGAGTTAAGGCCTCATCAGCAAAAAACCCCACCCCCTCCGACAGAGATTCAAGGGCGCTGGACAGATGGGGGAAAAAAGGTTTATACAGCTGCAACCTTGGCAATCAGGACCTTAAACTGTCACTTTCATATGCTTACGTACCAACAACATGTTATGGGATTGCTGAAACAGAAAATGATGTTGATTTCAGAATGTGCAGAAAACAAGGAATTGCAGGAATTATTGCATGCAGCTGAACAAGTTGGAAAGCAAATTTGGTTTTGATTCTTTAGAGGCCTCCTGCAGGGCAGAAGTTACTGGATCTGTGATTAGGAGGCATGCCTGGTTAAGGAACAAAATTTGCCTGATCATGTAAAAGCTAAATTGCTAGATGCACCTTTACAGCATGATTCACTGTTTGATATTAAGGCAGAAGAGGTTTTAAAGAAAATGGAAGACAAAGCTAAATCTATGCAAACTGTTAAAGATTTCTTACAAGTGCAGCCACCTAGATTCAGTAGACAGTAGCCTACAAAAAATTGGGCCTTTCCTGTGTCAGACAGAGCTCAAAGGGGCAAATCCAGATGCCCTAAGGGTTCCAGGTACCAGACTCCAGACTCATACAGGTCAAAGCAATGGGGCGCATCCACCTCCAAATCTGGTGGAGAAAAAGCACAAACCTACAGAAAGCAATCCCAATGACTTCCCTCTGCCTACACCAAGCACTTATCTTTTAGCAGCACCCATAGGGGGAAAAGTAGCACTCTTTGCTCAAAATTGGCAGTTAATAACCCAGGACAAGTGAGTACTGAACATCGTATCACAGGGATGCAGATTCCATTTCCACACACTGCCAATGGCAAATGGTTGGCCAGACCTGCCAAAAAAACAATGGGCAGAGACACAGAAACAGGTTACGTCCCTCATGGATATGAGGGCCATTCAGACAGTACCAGAACAGGAAAAAGGACAAGGTTTTTATGTTCTTGGTACCCAGAAAGGACAAGGCCTGGCAGCCAATACTGGATTTATCGATTTTGAATACATACCGGGACATTCTAAAATTCAGAATGCTCACTTTGCAACAGCTTCTGCCCATGCTGAGCAAGAATGCTTGGCTGGTGACTTTAGACTTAAAAGAGGCATACCTGCATGTCCCAATAAGACGGTCATGCAGAAGATACCTCAGATTCAAGGCTGGCTTAATGCATTACCAATTCTCTGCACTGCCCTTTGGCATATCTACTGCGCTCATGGTCTTTACAAAGTGCCTGGCACCAGTAATTGCATTTTGCAGAGAAAGAAGTATTCAAATATATCCTTACTTGGACGACTGTTTAATTCAAGCAGAGAACAAGGACACACTTCTATGACACCTGGCATTTTTGTAAAGGCTTCTAGCATGCCTAGGGTACACAATAAATGAAAAGAAATCACAACTGGTACCCTCTCAAAAGATAACATTCCTGGGTGCAAGCTTACATACAACTGCCCAGATGGCTTACCGTACTCCAAACAAAGGCAACTGACTACTTACTTCAAGCTGATGGCAACAAAAACCCAGTCTTCTACAAGACAAATTCTGCAGGCTCTGGGCTTCATGGCATCCTGCACCCTACTAATTCCATATGCAAGACTGCATATGAGGAAACTTCAATGGTACCTAAAAAGTTTATGGAGTCAACATTCACACAGTCTGGAAACAATGATTCCTCTCATCCCCTGCCTGCAACAGGAGTTTCTATGGTGGGCAAAGGCCTGTCACTAAAACATGGGATGGTCCTTCACTCTACCCCCTGCCAGCCAAACCTTAACAACAGATGCATCAGATTATGCCTGGGGGGCCCATATGGCAGGAAGATTCATTCAGGGCATATGGGCACCAAATCGAATGCATCTACATATCAACCAGAAAGAGATGCTAGCTGTTCAAAATGCCCTAACAGCCTTCAAGGACTTAATTCATCCAGGACAACTACTGATAAAGACGGACAACACCACAATCATGTGGTATATAAACAAGCAAGGGGGCACACACTCATACCCCCTCTGCAGATTAGCCATGGCACTGTGGGACACAGCTTTGACCTACCAAATAAATCTTCAAGCTCAATTCCTGCCTGGAAAACAGAACACACTGGCAGATTTAAGCAGAAACGTTACGGATCCTCATGAGTGGAAACTAAATCCACAAGTATTCAGCATGATAGCAGAGAAATGGGGAGCCCAGACATAGATCTATTTGTCTCTCCTCAAAATTGTCAATTGAAATGATTCTGCACAAGGACTTATCACAGAGAAAGCATGGAAAGTGGACGCCCTATCCTTCAGTTGGGAAAACCTGTCAGTTTACGCCTTTCCTCCTCTGCCTCTTCCACCCAAGGTCCTCCTAAAAGTCAGACAAGAAAAGCCAAAAATTATATTAATTGCCCTGGACTGGCCTCGCCAGTACTGGTATCCAATCCTAAGGAACTTGTCTCAATACCCAGCTTAGACCTTGCCTCAAAGACCACAGTTACTGTCCCAGCAAAACAATCAGATCCTGCACAATCAACTACAGACTCTGAGCCTGGCAGCATGGCTAATCATGCGAATGACACCTCTCAGTAAAGCTGTGATGGATGTCATTTTGGAAGCCATAAGGCCTAGTACTAGAAAATCTTATGCTGACAAATGGAAGAGATTCTGTGCTTGGAATCAAGCACAAGGGACTGATACAGCAGAACCACATATTCCTCAGATATTACAATACTTAACTGAGATGCTTGACAAAGGCCTATCTTTCTCATCAATCAAAATCCATGCCTTTGCCATTTCGGCTCATTACAATACAGAGCCACCAATCTTTTCTCATCCTTTACTAAAGCAGCATCTTAGAGGAGCCAAAAATTTAAGGCCTCCTAGAAGATCACCATTACCTGCATGGGACCTCAATTATGTGTTGGAAAAGCTCACCCTGCCTCCATTTGAACCAGCTGCTACCGCTGATATGAAGTTCTTATCATGGAAGACAGCTCTGCTACTAGCAATTACTTCAGCAAGAAGAGATTCAGAGCTACAGGCCCTCATGACTGTAGAGCCTTTTATCATTTTTTACCCAGACAGGGTGTCTCTGAGGACAAATCCTACTTTCACGCCTAAGGTGGTTTCCAGTGTGGCTCTTAACCAAACAATTCATCTGCCAACTTTTTATCCAAATCCGCAGAACAAAGGGGAGAGAATTATGCATTCCTTGGACATACACAGACAGCTAGGATTCTACTTTAGCAGGACTAAAGCTCTAAGAAAAACTGAGCAATTACTAGTGTCATATTCTGCAGGATCAGAAGGAAAGGCTATTTCAAAGCAGACAATTTCAAAGTGGATAAGCCACTGCATTCGTTTCTGCTACTTACACCATGGCAAACCTGTGCCAAAGGGCATTAGGTCTCATTCCACCAGAGCTGCAGCTACTTCAGCAGCCTTTCTCAGAGGAGTACCAACCAAAGACATTCTAGAGGCTGCTACTTGGAGTTCTGTTCACACATTTACAAAGCATTACCATTTGCCTCTTTACTCTAAGTCCAGGGCAGGCTTTGCCACTGCAGTGCTGCAGGGCCTTATAGCCGCACCTAATGCTGTTTAGCTCCAGCCTCCCAACCATAGCTTTGTGATTCTACCCAAATGTAATGACTGCAACAGTGAAACATGAAGAACATAGTACAGTTGTGTACACTTGCCATAAATGTAGATGTTGGAGTGTATTCACTGTTGCAGTCCAGGTTATCCTCCCTCCCTCCATCCCCGTCATTCTAAAGTTTATCTTTCCTTCTCTATCTTCTACAACCTATGTGGTGTATTTGCTTGTAAGTGAAGGTAAAGTTTATATTGACGCATATATATATATATATATATATATATATATATATATATATATATATATATATAAAATATTGCTACCTTTTTTGGGGCACCTGACATCGGGGGCAAGAAAAACTAAAGAAAATGGCGTCGGCTGCATGTTTTATACCCCTGATGACCTGAAGTCATGGAAGAGGAGACAGCAACTGACGCAGGACCTTAGACTTTGGAATTCAGGCCGACTGAGGGCAACCTGCCAGCAGATTACCCAAATGTAATGACTGCAACAGTGAATACACTCGAACATCTACATTTATGGTAAGTGTACACAACTGTACTTTCTGGTCCCTTGGAGCACCTGGTTTATTTTATTATTGCATTTTTATTTTAGTTATTAGCAGGTGATCTGAAATAGTTATTGGATGCGTATCAAAACTTTCAATTAAATGCACATGTTCCTGTGAAATATAATTTGTCTAGCCTAGTGCAGTTTTTGTACCTTGAGAAATAGTATGGAAATTCTTTGTGAGCTCCTACTACTGAATTTACACCTTTCATATCAAATATTTTTATTACTTTCTTCAAAAACTGAACCTCATTTGTTATACTTTCTCTTTTTGCCCCCCAGATACATTCTCACTGTTGCAAATCAAATTCCAGTCCCTACCTATAAGTAATATTCCCTGCTGAATGTTGATTATTTCTCCCAGAATTTTCTTAAGCTCTGTTTTATGTGGAATATAAATACATACCAGCATAGCCATCCTCCCTAGTCAGTAGTCCCTTACTACTACAAATTTATCATTATCTTTTTCCCCTCTCCTATCACTATTGGAACTCCTCTAGCAATTAATATAAGTACTTCCCTTTTCATTTGTCTGAGATATTCTGCTGAATAACCACCCTGAATTCCTTTCATTATCAAATTCACATGCTCAGTTCTTTCCAAATGTGTATTGTATATACCTGTTGACCTTTCACATTTAAAAATAATATGGAAAGTAGTGTCATTATGATAAAAAGTTATTATTCCCACCTGTTATGTATAACATCTTTTTATTAATGTCTTGTTACCTTTTGTGTTACATGCATACACTAATGCTGGCATACTGATCATTTATGCAGTTATTTCATGTCATATCCATTTAAACCTATGTCACATTTTACAAGACTTTTTGTTTTAATGAAAAACCCTCAAACAAAAAATAAATTCACCACCAAAACTCTCTCATAACCTATTAGCTTAATATAATCACACAAACTATGCACATCTTCAAATAGGAAGTTTAACCCTCCTAATAGGAACAGTTGTCCCAGATTGACAGTTCCACTCACAGGCTTGAGTTGACCTATAATTAAGGTTATTCATGCTAAGATACATGGCAGCCTGTGCTTCTACTTACACTAAGTGATATTTCTTTTTATCTTATCTTTATTCCTCTCCCAGATGAGAAACCAACTTGAATGTATTCTATTTTTATTGCTAGAAACATGAGAACCAGAAACATAGTTGCCTTTATCTACAAGCTTCTCATGCTGCACTGTGAACATGCATTTGCTAAAGAAAAACTTTTCATTACATTCAGTGTTCTTTTATTTACTTGCTTCCCCTTAAAACTTGTTAAATCAAGCCAAGGGCCTTAATCCAGATGTTCGTTGTGTTACACTGCTGCAGTCATTTCACTTGGATTATCCTGCCGTCAGGTGGTTCCCTAGTCGGCCTGAGTTCCAAAGTCTTGGTCCAGCGTCAGTTACTGTTGCCTCCTCCCTGACGTCAGTGTGACAGGGGTATATAAGATGCAGCCAACACCATTTTCTTCTGTCTTTCTTGCCGCGTGGTGCCCGAAGCAAAAGCAGTTCGCAAGTGCCGGTCGGCTGTCTCCTGAGATTTTCATTCCGAATCCAGAACCGAAGTCTTCTACAAAGCTAAGTACCCCGTTGGGGAAACTTTTTCTTGCCTCAGACCAATGTCAGTAAAAGTTAATAACTGTATTTCTTGTGGGAAGCAAATACCTCATAAGGATTTCCATTCCTATTGTATCCCATGCCCAGGCCCAGACCACGACATCACTGGTTGTCGGTTTTGTGCTAGGTTTAACAAGCGCACTATTAAACGTCTGTTTGATTTTGCCCGACATTACTTTGGTAGAAAATTCAATTATACCTTGCCGTCGGAACTTCCGACTGGAATACACAAAAAGCGCAAAGGCAAGGATAGGCATCCGAGGCCCAAAACTGACGATGAAGCCTCTTCTAGGCCAGTTGCCGGTTCTCCGGTTTTCAGCAAGGCGCCTTTGCAGCCCCTGATGACCGCTTCTGTAGAACCACAGGCCGCCTCTGACTCCCACGTGGAGATGGCAGGGCCTTCGGATGCACAAGTTATTCAGCCTACCGAGACTAACCTTTCAGAGGGATCCAGAGTAGCTGAGCAACCCACAGCTTCAGAGGGTGTTCTCAGACCTACTCAGTTAAGCATTAAATCCTCAGCTAAGTCTAAGCCTCCTTTAAAATCAAAGAAACAAATACAGCATTCTCCAGGACAGGCCTCCATGCCTAAGAAACAAATGCTCAAAATGGCCGAAGACCTAATCACTCTGATCAGGGGGTCCCATCCCCCTCCTGATAAAAGGCCTAGACAGGATGCAGACTATGACTCATCTGACCAGGTGTCCATCTCTTCTGATTCATCCTCAGACCTAGGATTCTCTTTACCCCCTTATGAGGATTCTGATGCTGAGGACTCAATTCCATCAGCCTCACCGCCTGAGGACTACTCCTTTGGGCAAACCCTTCATACCATGAGGGAGCATTTCCACTGGGAAGGCCAGGATTACTCAGAATCCAAGAAAAGGCTCAGAGACTTCCTTTTATTACCTCAACACAGACCCCTTGCTATTCCGCCAGTGTTAGATATTGTGGATGATGTGTATACTGAATCCAGCTTAAATCCTGATTCCTTCTCTCCAGCCCCTGTTAAACCTGACAGATACTACAGAGTCCCTGACTCACATAAATTTCTGTATAAAAGCCGTGTAGCTGACCCTGAAACCATTTCTCAGGGACCCAAAGGAGTTAAGGCCTCATCAGCCAAGAATCCAATTCCCTCTGACAGCGATTACAGAGTATTAGACAGATTGGGAAAGAAAGTATATACATCTGCAACTTTAGCAATGAGAGCCTTAAATTGCCAGTTTCACATGCTAAAATATCAGCAATTTTTACTGTCTCAGTTAAAACAAAAAATGCTTCCAGATTCAGAGCCTCCTAATTTTAAAGAAATGCAGGATTTATTGCATGCAGCTGAACAAGTGGGAAAGCATACTTTTTGTATTTCCCCTTAGCATGTCCTTCATCAAACAATTACTTTGACTCTCCAGGAAAAAAAATATTCTGAAGATAGCTGGATACAACAGCTTGACTCTCACACCTGCTTATCGACATCCCCTGATTGCTAGAATAAGTTTACTCCTTTTCTGCCTGGTGTACAGTGAGTAATCATTTTCCACAAATACTCTGCTGTCTCCAACATTTAGTACTGTGTCATTCTGCCACAGTTTTGTCAGAATCAGCTATTTCTGCTGGTAGGATTAAATCTTTTCTATTAGAGGTCTTGGCTGGTTTTTCATAACCAGGTTTGAAGCATACTCACAATGTGCACTTTCAGTTAACAACTCCTGCTGTGAAATACCAGTCAAGTTATTTATTTGTACTTTCATAAAATTAATACTATCTGTTCCTTCCAGTTTCTCTGGTACAGCAGAAAATCTCAGGTTTTCCGTACAAGCTCTGATCTCTAATTCTACCATTTTTTTTAAACATTTCTTAAGCAGTCTCATACTCGAGAAGCCTTTTTTTAATTTCAGTCTCTGATTTTTGCAATTTGTCAGCTCATCTGAATATCTTTTTAAAGCTTCTTCCATTTTTCCAGCCTTTTGTTATTTGAGCTTAAATATTCCTTTAGTTTTTCATTTATTTAATCAGCTCTGAGCACATTTGGCTTATTTCTTTCCTCTGGATTACTAGAAGTCATGTCTTGCACCAAAGCTGGGGTTTGAACTACGTTTTGCTGAACAACTGCAGGATTCTTCGCAGACACTATTTTCTCCTCAGTTTTTGTGATTGTTTTTCTTTCAAGTTCTCTAAATTTCTTCTTTGCTGGCACCCAGGCAGTACACTTACTAGCCAGTAGCTGAAATTTACCCTAAAAGACAAATTCACTCAATCTGTTTTCTGACCGTCTGTTTTTTACACTAGGAGAGTTGAAATTAAGTCTGCAGATGTTGATCCTTGTGGTGTAGAAGGCATTGCATTACCCAATCATAAAACAGAATTTTTCTTTAAGACGAAGACTACTTTCTTGGATGATGATAATTTTTGATAACAGTTTAGTAGATATTTTACTGAGAAGATTAGTGGTAATAATCAGCAGTGATGTGTGGTAATACAGAGTTTATTCTGAAGCACTTGACACAGCAACTGTTCCTTTTGCTGGGATGTCACTGCTGGATAATGAAATATGCCAGTTAAATTTGCATATCTGTTTTGTATGGTAACTTACTCTTCTAAAGTTTTCATAACTATGTATAAATTTCAAGAGCTACACATTTCACATAACATTCCTTAAAACAGGCAATGAAATTCTATGCTGCTTAGTAAAAATGTTCACGTTAAACAGTTTCCTTGATTCAGTGTACATTTGCTGCTGCATACAATAACTGCATGTGGACTACAAGTCAACATTTTTGATTGTGGGTGTGGTTTAACACATTTGGAAGGGTTACTCACATAAATGAGTGTAGCCAAAGTACAGAGGGGGCAGGATTTGCTTGTTAGGAAATGGTGCGATGGAAAGGTGGCAACCCTATTTTTGAGCAAGTGTTGAATTAGGTAAATGGAAGAAATGTCTTTCCATCCCAAACTCAGCAGCCCCCTCAGGCTTCCTCCTTCAAAATCAGTTGGCATTTGGGTCATTACTGTTCCTCTTTAAATTCACCTCCCAAATGTAAGTGGCTTGCACACAGGCCTGAACTTCTCCCAGTGCCTGAGATTTCCATTGCCGAAAAATTTAAAGCACGGTTGACTTCTAGAAGCACTTTACATATGTCTGGGTCCGCGTTATCAAAAATAAGCACTTACTTTCCACTCTTAGCACTAAGTAGCCCATTTAAGACCAAACTCTTTTGTCATTTGGACGTAACCCCCTCAACTGTATTTCCCCTAGTGTTCTACCCTTTAGATCACCAACGTGTATATGAGGGCTTTTTTCTTAAACCTGATTGGTCAGAACTGCTTATTTATTGCAAGCACAGAAGCAGCACTTATTTTCTGATGAAGTCCTAAATAATAAATGAATGAAAGTGCTCAAAAATTCAACCGTTCAAGTGTGTTTTATCTTATGACTTTGCCTCCCGGCGAGAATTCTGAGAATTCTTCATAGATATATATATATATAAACAAACATTACTAATTACCTCCACAGTTGATTTTTTATTATCAACACAGTGGTGAAAATATTGTGAATATTTAAGACAGTCCTCACAACAAGTGGTAGCACTAATGCATCAACTTCCATAAAAAGAACTTCCATTACACTAGACTTGCTGAATCTTGGAAATAATCTAACATTGTGTTCATGTTTCCCTCAGAAAAGCCCTGTCACAGTCATTTTCACACAGTTTTTAGAAATTATCAGGATGGATGAGTCTTGTGATAACTTGAAAAATAGGCCTCTTCCCCTCATTATATTCACAGAGATATTCTGAAATAGTCTTAAGTTTTCTAATTGGGGCTCCAGCTGCAGCCCTAGGTTTCAGTAAGATGCAAATGCTGTTTTACTGTATAAAAAATCTATCTGTGAAATATTTTTTAAACAAATATAGATAAAAGGGGAAACCTCAATCACCAAAAAACGAAAATATTACCACAGACTGAGGATACGTCAACCACTCCAGCAGGTGTAAGGACACACAAAATTCAAAACTGCACATAATAAAAAGCAGGTACTTATAAAACCATTAATGCTACCATTTATTGTATGTTTTCATCACAGTACTTCTTCAGAAAGGAACACTTTAAATAACAGTTCCCTATTTATATACTCAAACCACCCACTTCATTAATTACCCCTACATTCAATTAACAACTTTTAATAAAACATTAAAGTGATCATAGCAAAACGTTAAAATATATTTCCATGTAAAACTCCTATTTTTTTTAAAAACTATTTCTAATAAAAAATGCTTTAATTTTTATTGTTAATTCAAAACATAAAAGGCAACCATCAACTATTGCCATGAAACTTTTTCTCTAGGCATAATGTAAATAACTGAAGCACATATATAATAAATACACATAGTACAAAACTATTAAATTCTTAAGGACACATATTCCACTTAATAAAAATTAATTAAAACAAGTGACACCCTCACTACATGTATGAAACATTGGTTGAATGTTATTTAAATATATTCATTTTTCCACATAAAATTACAATCTTAAAAGTCAGATTTACATTTTATGTGCTTGAGGAAATCCCTTGTGATGTAAGTGGTGGTCAGTGGGAGGCTATAAGTGAGTACCATGAATTATACTGGCAGGTTATTTTGGAAGCTTATAGGAAGCTGGTTTAAATGAGAATGTGTCCCTTGCTTTGGTCCTTAAATTAAGGGCTGCAAGATTGTAAGATGGTTACAGCAACTTGAATCCCACACCTGCCTCTGAATATTGCCTGATTACTGGAATAAATGTGTTTCTCTTCTGCTTGGTGCACAGTGAGTAGTCATTTTCCTCAAACACTTTACTGTCTCCAACTTTTAATACTTTGCCCTTTTGCCATAGTTTTTTCAGGATCAACTCTTTCTGCTGGTAGGTTTGTAATTTTACTAATACAAGTCTTGGATACTTTCTCATGGTCAGATTTGGAGCATACACACAGTGTGCCCTTTCATTTAGCAGTTTCTGTTGTGGAGTACCGATCCAGTTACCTATTTGTGCCTTTATAAAATTAATGTAGTCTGTTCCTTCTAGTTTCTGTGGTGCGGCAGAAAATCTTAGATTTTTCCTATGTGCTTTGTCCTCTAATGCTACCATTTTTTGAAACATCTCTTCTTGAGCAGCCTCATACTCAGCCAGCCTTTTCTTCATTTCGACCAGAGCCGGCTCCAGCACTAGGTGACCAAGGCCATCTCCTACGGCCACTTTGGCTGGGAGGGGGCCTGCTGGCCAGGGGATTAATTATTTTAATTAAAAAATTGCATATTTTTAAGTTTCTTCTTTTTTTAAGAAGCCCTTTGCATCCGGTCGCAACACATCTGTGTGTGATGATTGCACAGACCTGTTGTTTGTCGTCTTTTCCATGTCCAATGTGTAGAATATGAGTACAGGAAGACATTCCTATGCTGCAGGCTTTGGATAGACAAGTAAAAGGTGTGTGTGTGTGTGTGTGTGTGTGTGTGTGTGTGTGTGTGTGTGTGTGTGTGTGTGTGTGTGTGTGTGTGTGTGTGTGTGTGAGATGTGCACAAAAGGTTTGTCAGCAGATGTGATTACGTGTGTGTGTGTGTGTGTGTGTGTGTGTGTGATGTGCACAAAAGGTTTGTCAGCAGATGTGATTACGTGTGTGTGTGTGTGTGTGTGTGTGTGTGTGTGTGTGTGTGTGTGTGCGCATGTGGTAGGCTCCTTTACTTGTACTTGATTGTGTGTGTTTGTGAGGAGAGTGTTAGGTTAGTAATGCTGATGTGTGGTGAGGTGTAAACTGCTTTACCACTGCAGAGGAATGAGTTTGTGTGTCTGTGTATGAGTGTGATGTCTATCTGAAGTGTCTGTTAGTGAATTGGGAGGGGGTTGTGGTTGAATAGTGTACTAGAACTAAATTTGTGATTGTCTGCATATATGGATATATGTGTCTGTATGTCTGCGTATATGGATATATGCGTCTGTGTGTTTATGTGAAAGGGTATAGTCAGTCGTACAACAACATACAACTGAATACATTTTTTTTCCGAGCCACATTTTGAAATACAATGACTTACAGAAGCCAAAGAAGGTTGTAATTGCCTAATGCCTGAAACGTGTATTTATACAGATTACACAGAGATATACCTACTCAGTTGCAAAACAGCCATACAAGTTAATGAGGCACAAGTACTTTAGGAAGAAATATCTGAAGTACTTTTTTAATACATGATGTTGGGGAACAACACAAGGTTAAGATTATAAAAAGTAAATTTCTGTTTACTCATGTTTGTGTGTGCATGTGTGTGTGATTGTGTAAGTCTACATGTACATTTTTGTGCTACGGGGTTATACAGGTTAGGAGGAAGCTCACATGAACAGTTGCTTAAACTGCTTATGTAAGTGATTTTTAAACATGTAAATTAGTCCCTAATGTGATGCAATACCATACAGAGTATGTATGCGTCTGAATCGTACTGTTGCTGAGCGCTGCAGTTTTGCTTATCTGAGCAGCACACACTAAACTGATATGCAGTGGGCTGTGACTTCTACTTGAATACTTTTGTGCACACATCTGCAATGCTTGAAGCCTAATACCCTGTGAAAATGTTACTGTAGGTTAAAAGATATTACCTTATTTTGTACTTTCCCCAGAACCATGTGAATGTGGAAACAAGAAATTCAAAACTGAAGCCAAGAGGAAATCCTGCCAGGGATTCGTATAAAAACACAGATATATTGTTATCTAGGGAGTTGCTGGACTTTACTGCTGGATCATGTTCAAAGAGACAGAACTGTCTGAAAAAACTGACAATTCTGTTCTGATATTTAAACATAGTGACATATATATCATAGTATATATTTAGCTTAAATGTGTTAGGGAGTAGACTAGTTGACAGAGTTTGCTGTATGCCATCTGTCTATTGAAAACTTATTTTAAGTGTCTTGTTTGAGATTATTCCTACTTGCTTATTTACTTTTCTAGCAAAATGCTTTATTTTATTTATTTCAAATAAAGAGGGTTACTGTTCAACTTTAAATGCTTGTGGCTAGTAATTTATTGGTTAGGTAAGTGTATGTATATTAAATCTGGTATGCTGCTCATTGTTTAGTATCCATCTATTGAAAATAAACTGACAGCTAAATGCTACTATTCATGTATTTAAAGATTGTCTTATTCTGAGGATAATAGTGATTTGTGTTTTTTTTTGGTTTACCAGAGAACTGTGCCTGGTGACAGCATTATTGAGAATGAGGGAGATGGTTTTGGTAATGGATCATTACTGTTTATGTCCCATTCTAGAAAAGTGTGTGTGTGTGTGTGTGTGTGTGTGTGTGTGTGTGTGTGTGTGTGTGTGTGTGTGTGTGTGTGTGTGTAAACAGGAAACAAGAGCCTGAATCCTCTTCTCCAACTACCAGGCTGTATTTTGGTTCAGGTGCATTTTTCAAGGAAACTGGTTTCAAGCGCATTTTCAAGTAATTGTGAGTTTCAAGGGAAGACAAGTTTACTGCTTCTCATACTGTCTGCTTACAACATGCAACTGTTTTGTATAGGAAATCGTATCACTATTGTGCTATAAAAGTGAAAAGCACTGTTAGTAGCACAGCAAGTAACATACTTGCTTTTGATACAGAAGACTTTGGGTTCTCCTCCCACAGCATGCAGATGGATTGCCAATACTGTGTTGTACTTTAAGGGGGGGATGGGGGAGGAATGCTGCAGTCCTGAGTATGTCCTCCTTTGGATGTTATGCCAAGTAACTATGAACATGCTGTGCAAGTTTGCCATCCATTCCCTATTGCAGTATTACCAGCTTACCATTTTGTCTTATATTTTATTATTTTTAAATGATTTCAAAGTGTATCAAGATTTGAATTATGTAACATAGTCAATTTATTCTTCAAGGGCGGCAGGCACTGAATTTATAGATGAAACAATGAAATATAAAGTTGTTTGCTAGCAGCAACCTCTTCATTAGTTACAGATCACTTTAATGTGGAATTATTCAGATGACTTTTACCTCTGCAGAGATTGTGCATATTGACTGATACTGGTAGATTGTAATGATAGAGGTTTGAGTGGCCTTTAGGTTGAAATGTTCTGACTTGGGCAGTTTTGTCATTTCTGGTTCATACGTTTTGCTTCAGTGCTTACTGGAAAAATGTTCAAAACTATAAATTTAAAACATGCTCTAACAAGTAATGCTGTATTGTACAAGGAATATAATTTAATACAAGGAGGAAGGTGAATCAAAGAGCTCCTGCATGTTTGCATGGTCCTAAAAATGTGGATAAGGGCCCTATGATTTGAAAACATTCCAAAGGTAAACTTTATCTGCTACTGGCCAGATACATTTTCTTCGAACGTGGGTTTTAATGCTGTTTCAGTGAATGTAAGCTTTTGGGGCAGAGAAGTTTTAATGGTAAGTCTGTTTTCACTGGGAGACTGTATTGCTTTGCTTAGCAAATGTCCATCAGACTCTGTGCTATAGAATTTGAAATAAAAGTTTTAAAGTAAATCCAAATATCTGTAATCATTGTAGAAGTAAAGCAGAAAACAGTATGCACATTGAGAGTTTTGAACAGTGTTTATGGTAACTGGGAAGAAATAGCTAAGTAATGGGACTCTGGAATGGCTTGGGAGAGGGGGCAGTGTATGGAGGGGTCCTGATCCATTACCCTGCCTAGAGCCCCATTTGACCATGATCTGGATCCATTTTTAACCTCTGATTTTTGCATTTTTATCAGCTCATCTAAATATCTGTTTAAAGCTTCTTACATTTTTTCCAGCCTTTTTTGTTATTTGAATTGATATACTTCTTTTGTGTTTTGTTTATTTTAGTAATTTCTGAGCAAATTTGACTTATTTTTCCTCTAGATTACTGGAAGCCATGCCTTGCACCAAAGCTGAAGCTTGAGCTACTTTTTACTGAATAGCTGTGGGATTCTTCCAGTCAGTGTTTTCGTTTCTCCCTTTCTAGTTGTTTTTCTTTCTTCTTCCCTGACATCCAGGCAGTGTGCTTACCTGCCAGTGAATGAATGTAATAAAAGTGACAGCATTCCTGGCCTTTGTGTTTTCACACTGGGAGAAGTTAAGCAGCCATCTTGTTAAGCTATAAAGTATTATAGTATTATTTTAAATTCTGAAAACATTTAAGACTCTCAGAGTTAAAGAATTCATGATCCTTACCTAAAGAAGGCCATTTCGGATCATCCCTTGAAATATTACCAGATTCTGAAAACCCATCTCCAGCTAATTGGCAGACAACTGAATTTGAAAGGTATTGCCAATCCTGCCCTGATAGCACAGCTTTCAAACTGCAGTTCTAACCATACTCTTATATCCACTGTCTGAAGTATGGCTTCTTTTTTATCGCCTTGACTCACCCTATTAAGTATTGAACAAGTAAGGTCTAGAATAAGGTTATCTGATTTACATGGTATTGTATTCTGGAGTCACTTCTACTATACTGTATCATAATTGTTCTGCCAAACTATAAAATTTGACATCTGGGATATCTGGTATCCCCTTACCTTGTGGATCCATAAAGGGGTTTCCAAGGCCGTAAGAAATATTCCATGATCATTTTCTATGACTTTCTAAGTAAGTAACTTTGAGGATAGAGGTAAAGCCCATAGCAGTTATGAGATATTTGAGTTTGGGGGGGGGGGGTATTATTCCTATACCCACTGAGTTCTTTTCCATGGGGAGGACAATGAACATGTATTGTTTCTCATAATCTTCTGTACCATAAAATAACTGCCATGAAATTATCATGAACTGTACCATTGTATGTAAATGCTGCTGCACCCCCAGTTAACTGGAAATTCCCCCTAAACTCTTATCAAGGGGCAGTAATCTATTTTTTCTTTTTTCAAAATGTAACCATCAATATCCCCAATCTCATAATACTGCCATTAATGAATCTGAAGGTGTGTCCTTGCCAGGTACTTATTTATGGAGCTTAGCTCACTAATTAGTAAGGAATGCTTACTTATTAAAATGATATTCAACTTGTATAATAAAAAAAGAAAGAAAATAAAGAAACTGGACATGCAAAGGGTGGGGGGGGGGGCACAAAACACCTGTATCTTTACTTAACACATGCTTCTGATCTGCAGTGAAAGAAGGAATCAGAGTTCATATCTAATTACTAGGCTAGCTTTCTTAATAGGCCACTCTAAGCCTAACCAATTTACTTCCCAAAGGTGAGAATCAAACACTGTATCTTGCATCTGTGAGTCAGAAACCTTAACCATTATACCAACCCCCATTCTTAGGAAAAGCTGGAGAAAGGACTGGCAGAGATTAGGCGGATATTATTCTATTATGGAAAGAAGTGTCAATATTTGCAATAAATATAGTTTACAGCTTTAAAATAACTCACAGAACTGCACCTGTTCTATTTGATGACTTTTCCCAGCAGCACATTGGAAACCAACATGATTCCTTAAAAGAGGAAAAGAGATATGATCACTGTGTATGAGACTAACAGAGCAGAGAGCGCTTTGGAAGATGAGGCTGTATGTAGCAAAATATGAGGCTGTGTGTAGCAATTTCTACCCAATCTAAATTCGCTGATAAGGAGGTTAAAGGAAACCATAAAGTATGAAAGAATGGGAATTTTACTTGAATCCAACCACATGAAAAAACACAGGCACCACAGAGTTATGGTTAAAAAGTTGTGCCTCAAAAATATGATTGAGATAACAGGAACATACACTAAGCAAAGCATTGCTGAATGCACTTTAGCTTGGTTTTCAGCATTGACCGTGAGAAGACTGATATGCTATGTGTGAAACAGAAACTCTTGCATGACATTATGTACTGTTTAGTACATAAGAAACTAAACAAGATGATAGAAAGCATACCGGTACTATTAGGTTGTTACAAAACTGTTCGCATCACTCCTCCTTTAATATTTTATTATTGAAGACACTACAAGAAAACTGAAAGGAAATAAGAAAATTTCAAACATGTTTATATGCATGAGAGGTTGTAGAATGTGGGTAAAGTTCATGGAAAATTACAAGTGCATTCTGAAATACCACAGTTATGGTTTATTTAGTTATTTATTCAGTGTGTTATGTAGGTTAGTACAATGATCCTTTTCAGCCATGATCTAGACTTCAAGCAGAGAACAATATGACAAATTACAAATAGATATGCAGCACTGTATAGGGGTGTATATATATATATATATATATATATATATATATATATATGTGTGTGTGTATATATATATATATATATATATATATATATATATATATATATGTGTGTGTGTGTGTGTATATATATATATATATATGTGTGTGTGTGTGTGTGTATGTGTATATATATATATATATATATATATATATATATATATATATTTATTTATTTCCAGTTTGATGACCGGGGATGTCCACTGGGCTCAGGGAGCCCATTTTCAGTGGAGGCCCGGCGAGAAAATCTCCATGTTACAAAGTTTAGATACAGATACAATATAGAAAAGAAGAACAATTTACAATTATGTTTCATGCTAGAGAGCAGGTGTAATTTCTTAGGTACATGTTACCTTTAGATACAGACCCAATATTATTAATGAACAATTTACATTTCATGTTAGAGAGCAGGTGTAATTTCTTAGGTACATGTTACCTTTAGATACAGGCACAATATCATTAATGAACAATTTATAGTTACATTTCATGTTAGAGAGCAGGTGTAGATTCTTAGGTACATGGTACAAATTTGATATTTACAATATGTACATATGTGTGGTAGCCTAAAGATCATAGCTAGAGAGGCTAGTAATCATAGCTGGAGAGGGGTTTAGAGGTGGAGAGAGAATTATAGGACTATGTGGAGAGAATGCAGTTGCATTTTCTGTTAGAGTAAATTTTTGGTAGGAATGTAACTGAGATTTAAAGTTTTCAAAGTTTGCACAGGTCCTTAGAGAGGAAGGAAGAGAATTGCTAAGGAAAAGGATAGCAGGAGTTGACCAGCAGGGCGATTGGGTTTTCGAACACAGATTAGGTTTTGGTGAGTAGATCTGCGAGTTCTCTGAGGGGTGTAGGGGAGAAGGATGTTACATAGAGCAGGGCACTTAGAGGGTTGAAAGATTAGTTTGTGGGCTGTGGTAATCTGAAGATAGTCTAGATGGCTGGAGAGTTCAAGCCAGTGTAACAAATTAAGGGCAATATAGTGATGGGAGGAGTATTTGGCTTTGGTGACAAATTTAGAAAGCTTATTATAACAGACTTCCAATTTTGAATTGAGTGTGGCAGATAAGTTAGTTAATAGGGGAGCACCATACATTAGTGAGGGGAGTAGATAGGTAGTGACAAGTGTCTGTCTGGTGGAAGGAGAGAGAAATTGGATGTTCCTGTATAGCATACCAAGTTTTATATGGGTTTTCTTAATGTTTTACTGAATGTGAGTGTCGAATTTCAGGTGTTTATCAATAGTGACCCCAAGTAGTTTGGCAGTGGGAACAACCTCTATAGTGGAGTTGTTTTGACAAATGATTTGGAATGAGTTTTTATCAAGAGGGGAAGCTTTTGAGGGAGAGACTAATAGTATTTTGGATTTATTGGCAATTAGTGAGAGGTGATTCTGAAGCATCCAATTTTCAGTGGTAGAGAAAGCAGCTTGGGTCAGTGTCTGAAGCTCTGGGAGGTTGGTGGCACTGCAGATTAATGTGGAAGCATCTGCATATTGTACAATTTTGGTATTGGGTATGGCTTTGTGGAAATTGTTAATAAAGATGTTAAACAGCATTGGACCGAGTATGGATCCCTGGGGAACCCCAGTGAAGGTGGGAAGGAAGGTTGAGGTGCCTGTCCCCCATTTTACAGCTTAAGATCTATTGGAGAGGTAGCCAGAGAACCAGGATAAGGTATTCTGGGAGAGATTAAGGTCAGAGAGATGGTTTAGGAGATGGGTGTAGGAGATGGTATTGAATGCCTTGGACAGAACTAGAAGAACAGTAGAAACTATTTTTCCAGAGTCCCGGGCAAGATTTATCATCTCTAGGAAGGAGAGAAGTGCGGTGGATGTACTATGACTTGGTCGGGAGCCGTGTTGGGTTGGAGTGATTAGTTGGTTATTGGCTAAGAATGGCATGAGCTGAATGTGAATGCATTTTTCTAGTACATTGGAAATTGAGGAGAGGATGGCTATGGGGTAGAAGTTGGAGATGTTATTGTTTTTGCCACCTTTATGGAGAGGTAGAATGAAGGCAGTGCGCATAGTTTGGGAACATAAGATTCTAGCATGGATCTATTGATCAGGATGATAATGGGAAGAGCGATACCATCTGCAGCTATTTTTAGGAAGGAGGATGGGATATTGTCAGGGATATTGGAGCAAGGTTTTAATTTGGGGAGTAATTTTTTTATATAGGATGTTGAGATGGGTTTATGGTTGAATATAGGCGGAGGGTTGGATGCTGAGTGTGTTGTAGGGGGTGGTGACGAAAGGGTGGATTGAGGGGAGCGGTTATTGTTAGGGAAGGTTTTAGTCAGTTCAGCTATGGAGTTATTGAAGAAGGAGTTGAATAGAGATGCTATTTCAGGGTCAGATTTGCTGGTGTCGGGGCAGGGGTTGCTTTTGGTACCTGGGTTGAGAAGAGAATTAATGGTGTTCCAGAATTGTTTGGGCTTTTAGATTGGTTAGATTGTAGTTTAATATAGAAGGACTTTTTGTCTCTGATTTGTTTTTTAGCAAAGTTGCGGAGTTGTTTATATTTAAGAAAAGTTTCAGGCTGCTTGTTTTGATGGTATGCTTTCCAGGATTTGTCTCTTTGTAGTATAAGTTTTTTGGTATCTTTGGTTAGCCAAGGGGCGGATTTGGTTTTTACTCTTTTTGTTCTTGGTGGCGCTAGGGAGTTGAGGATGTTTAAGAAGGAGGAGTTGAAAAATTCTACAGTATTATCTAGTGGAAGGGTTTTTAGAGGGTTCCAATTTCTTTCAGGGAGTTAGAGAAGGTTGTTGGGTCAAAGTGTGTGAGCTTACATGTGTGGATGACTTGGTGTAGGTGAGGAGAGGAGTGGGTAGCTCGATAGATAAATGCTGGCAAGTGGTCTCCTATAGGGTCAGGTGTGATGCCAGAGTTTAAGATTTTATTGGGATGGGAAGCTAGGATCCAGTCTAGTGTGGTACCTGGGGGGTTTGTTTTATTGGGCCTGGTGATTGAGTTAGTAATTTGTGTATAGTTAAATAGATTGATGGATATGGTGGGATTGGGGTTATTGATTTTATTCCAATTGATGTTTATGTTTCCAAGTATATAGATCTCCTGCTTAATATTGGTCGAGGTCCAGAGGAGTATGTCCTCCAGACTTGTGGTGTTGTTACCAGGGAGGATGTAGAGGGCAATGATACAAATGCTTTTGTAGTTATTTACTTTTGGCAGGCCTGTTACTAGTTCTGCATTATTGAATGTGGGGATAGGATTAGGGTTGGGAGTGATGGATAATAGGTTAGAGTAGATTAAGGCTACCCCACCACCTTTTCTGTTTGGGCAGTCGTGTCTGAGGGATTGGAATCCAGGAGGAAGGATTTCAGTCACTAATGTGAGGTTTTAGCCATGTTTCTGAAATGGCTACAATGTCAGGTTGGTTGTAGTTCAACCATGCATGGAATTGGGTTACTTTATTTCTTAAACTTTGTGCATTAATGGTGAAGAATGTGAGGTATTTATAGTTAGCTTTATAGTTTAAGGTGGGGGTATTAGCAGTACAGGTAGTGTTTGGTCCAGGATTTGGATCTATGTCTCCTGCTAAGCAGAGGTAGTTGAGGAAGAGTAGTAGTATTTTAGTATTTTTGATTTGGTGTTTAGTAGTTGTGGGAAGTAAAGTATTAGCTTAGGAGTGTAGTACGAGGAGGGAAGTAATTTTATTTTGAAGTAGTGGAGTGAGTTAGGTTGAATTAGTAAAGCAGATATGTTGTGGAAGTGTGTTTTTGAATGATAAGAAAGGAGGTTGGGAGTGGGGAGATAGGATAGGAAGTGTGGGTGGAATAGGTGGTGGGGGAGTAGGAGGTAGTGAGATATAAAGGGAGTAAAACTAAAATGCAGATAGTTGGGGTGAGAATGGTTTGAGGTAGGAGTCCAGGCATGGTGTATAAGTGTAAAGATATAGTAGTGGAAGATGAATTAGGGAGTTAGGTGGGAGAAAAGGAGTGACTGAGATAGGCAGGTGGAGGAAAAGGGGGTGGGGCTGTAGAGGTGATTGGTTGATAGAGATAAAATGGGGGTGGGGCTGTGGAGGAGGTGATTGGCTGATAGAGAGAGGGAGGGGTGTAGGGTTCCAATAAAGGTAGGAGTGCTGGGGGTGGGTGGAAAATGGGGGCAAGTATATATGAAGCAACCTACAAGAAAAATAATTCAAGGAAGCTACTTAAATATATTTTTATATTGTAGTGGATAGACAGTTTTATGCAGTCAACACTGAAAATAATGTGCACAGATTTGGGAGGGGGTACACAGATAGCAGACTATATTACTGGACTTTGGTTGGGTAAGTACTTCTTCACAGAAGGGGTTGCATTCCCACAGAATTACATCATAGAATGGGTGCTGGAGAGGGAATCTGTGGAAACATTCAGGAGAGAAAATGGAACTGATAGACAAAAGTGAGAGAAAAAGAAGACTGGAGGGAAGATAGAGTAATAAATGCACTTATGTGGCAGACTGGGCAGAAGGTTTTCATCTGTCATTGAGCAAATACTGTGCAGACTGTAGGGAACATAGTTTCAAGCACAGTATGATACTACAGTATCAGCAGTTGACAGAAAGAAAAGAAGATTGTTTTACCTAAAACTACAAGGCAATCAAATCTGCATGCAAACTGAGCAGCTAAGACTATTGTGATGACATGTTGCTGAGGGAGAACTAAAGCCAGTGGTAGGAATCAGATGAGGAAGCAGATAGCATTACATTTACAGTGGTGATTGGTTCAATGTTATCTAAAATATATTGGACATTTGTGACATAGCACCTTTTAGTAGACCCAGACAAAGCAGTGGCCTAGACTGATACTATTAAGGTAGTGCAGGATTTGCATGAAAAGCCCTGTAGGGTACTTCAGTGCTTATTATGCATTACCTCCTAGACAAGAAGAATAGGAGAGAGATAGGAGAGGGTAGGATAGTGCTGGGATGATCATAATTTGAAGATTTCCAAAAAGAGTACAATACAAACATGGAGTCACTTCCACATGTGATACAGCATCTAATGTGGTGGGGTGCTGCTGTAGTGCATCTGTTGCCAGATGTTTTGGAATAATTGAAAATAAATCTCTCCAAAGCAACGCGAAAACAAACAACTACTGTTGTTGTTGTTTGTCTTTCAACTTTTCCCGGTAAGGGGTTGCCACATCGGAACTCCAGTCTGCTAATGATTGGCAGTAGATTTTTAAGAAACGCCAAGGTGCCAGCTTGACGCTCAACCTTCAATGAAGGCATGCCATTTACGCACGCATGTCTTTCGAATGCTACCCAACCACAGGGAGGACATGCAGACTCCACACAGAAGGCACTCCCAAGCCCAGCCGAGAATCGAACGGGAGAACCTCTTGCTGTGAGGCAACAACGCTACCGCCGTATCACCGCACAACTACTAAAAAATAAAAAATCTTAATGCAGTATCTTCAGGGAACCAGCACTTTATTCCAAGCTAAAAAATCTCCAGTTAGCTCTTTCGTCTCCTCAGTTACAAATACAGAGACTTCTTCAGACTGAGGTTCAATACATATTCCTCCCTTTTTTAAACTACAATCAGTCACATGATAAACCTTCAAAACTCAGTCACATAATTAAACAGTGTTCACACTCCACATAATTTGGTTGTAAAATAATTTAAAGACATTTTTTAAGATCAAAATAAAAATTACCCAAAACTTACATTCCAAGTAATGCTTCAGCACTTTTCTTTTTAGGTACATAATAAATTATTCTCTATTGTTAAGACTGGTGGGAAAAATGCATTAAGTTTTATTTGCCAGCAGTATTCAAGCCAACCCAGTTGTTCTTCTATATTCACTATATTGGCCATATGTGCTAGTGTTTCTAGCACTAAAAACTTGTAGTTAATTTTACATTTTTTCTGGTTATAATGTTCATTCATAGCATTCCTATCATCTCCTATCTAGATAACATATTTATGTTCATATATCCTTCTATATAATTCACTAGTGGTTCTGCCTACATAGAAGGAATTGCATTCTAAACATATTATTAAATATTCTACATTCTTGGCTTTACAACTAACACTCCTGGTATTCTAACTTTGCTGTTCCCCACTACTAACTCACTTCCTTCCGTGTATAAAAAATTTACAGATATTACAATTGAAGCACTTAATCATCTCAACTTTACGTTCCTCCACTTTAGGTGTATTTAACTTTGCTTGAAAATAGTTCTTATAACTTTTAGCTCTTGTTTGTACAAATCTTAGTTTTACTCCTGTTTTATTAATTCTTCATTCTTTCTAAGTAATCCCCAATTTTTACTAATGACATTTTAATGGCATTTGAAGCAACACTATTTTGTGCTGCCATTGATGTACCATAGTTATAACCATCTCTATTTCCCTTTGATGCTGCTTTCCCATTTCTTTCATCTACTTGATCTTGTAAGATTTTCTTTACTTCTTTCTCAGGGTATCCGCTTTTTTTCCATTTTTCTCCAAAAATGGTTAGCTTCTTCCAAGAAATCAGTATATTTTTTCATCCTTATCCTTTTTAACTGTCCTTTTATTATATTCATCTTAGTTCTTTTGGAGTGCATACTTGGCAAATGCAGTACATATTGTTCTGTACTTCCTTTTTAAAGATTTTTGAACTAGTTTATTATCATCTTTATAAATTGTAAGATCTAAGAAATGTATCTCCTTGTTGCTATACTGATGGGTAAATTTCAAATGGGAACAAATATTGTTGACATCATTTATAAATTCTTCCAATTCTTTTGTTGTTCTTCATATCATAAATATATTGTCAATAAAATGTACCAATTTGACTATAAATTCTTTAAATCTATTTAAGTACGTTCACTAGTTTCCACCCATGCATAAAAACATTGACATCATAAGGGGCTAAAGCTGCCCCCATTGCCACTCCGTTAGTTTGCACATATATCTCGTCATGAAAGGACATAAAATTAAAGCTTAACACAATTTCTATAATTTCCATTAATAACCCAATAGTATTAGGTGAATACATCTTGGTTCATAGCAACTCTACCCTTACCGTATCCATCCCTTCATCATTTGGGATCATAGTATATAGGGATTTGATATCTAATGTCACTAATAAATCACTATTTTGACTGTTATTTCTTCTGTTTGCTTTAAAAAGTCAAAGCTATCTTTTATATATGTCATGTTGGTTGGGACTACTTTTTGTAGGTGTTTATCAACAAAAAACAGAGCAGTTTTCCATTTTACTATCAGCACTTGCTACTATGGGTCTTAATGGGGGTTCCTGTAAATCTTTGTGGATCTTTGGAATTCCAAAATCAAACTGATTTTTGGGGTTACTATTTAACAAACTTTTTCTGGTTCTCTCCTGTATTGAACCATTCTTCTGTATATGAATCAATAATTCCATACCATCTTTTTACTTCTTTCATAGTACTCTTTTTGTAATACTTGTTATCTGACAGAATTTCACCCATATATTTTCATAATAAACCCTGTCAAGTGCAACTAGAGACCCCCCTTTATCTGCTTTCAAAAACAATGTATCATCATTTTTGATAAGCTTGTCAAAACATTCCTTCTCACTTTTTGACAAATTAAAATATTTAAATTCAGTTTTATTGTCTAAAACTTCAATGATTTGTGCTTCACAAATGTTCATAAACATTTCTAATTCTTTATATAACTGTGAATTAAAACAACTAGGTTTGTAAGATTCTAACTTTCCTCTATCTTGTTTTTCAAACATAATATCAAAGTTTAACACCCTCGCATAGTTTCTCAATTCATTTATAGTCTCTAATTTATTAGCTGTCTGAGCTGGTGCAAAGTTCCATCCTTTACTTAGAACACAACATTCTTCTTTAGATAGGCAATAACTGGATAAATTAACAATTTTAAAATTTATAGTACCTAAGTCCTCCAGGACTGCTTCGTTTTCCACCAGTTTGTCCTTCTTTGACCCTTCTTCACAAAACCATTTTTTGGCTGCCTGTTGTTAGCAAAGTTTTCACCATTTGCTGTAACTTGGGCCCATGTTCTCTCACTACCCTTTATTCTTTGATAAACTTCAACCACCTGATGATTATCTTGTCATAATCCAGGTATTGCTTGAGCCCCCATTTCTACAGTCTCTGTAGTATGAAAGTTAACAGTTACACCTGAATTTGCATTTGTAGGACTATTCAATTGCATTTTTATTGGCAGCATTTGATTTTGCATTTCTTTTTGCTCCATTTTCTACTGGCGTAATTGGGTTCCTTTCTCTTCCATTAAGATGCTCAGATCTTCGTACTACGTTAGTTTCTATTGCTGCTGTATTCACATCTAACGTCATTGTGTTGCTTTGCGGTTCACTCTGAAGCTGTAGACCATAAGCTGAAGCCACACCCCCTTCATAGTCATTCCGATCACTTTCATATTTCTTTATTTTTCTCTTACTAAGAGATTCATTTAATTTGATCAGATTATCTTGAATAGTACACATCTTGCTATTAAAATTTTCTGCTGAAGTGATTTCTTTGAGCTTACAAAAGTTCATACACACCCTTTCTGACACTTCTGCTACCAGTACATTTTTCAAAAATATAGAAGTACATTTTTAAGAACTTAAAAAAGTCTTTAAAAAGTACTTCTATATTTTTGAAAAATGTATTTATAAATTTATCTAGTATTTTTGTATGGTACATTTTTAAGGGGGAGAGTCATTTCTAATGGACGTGCTACACCTAAAGAAATCCCAATCCCTCTGAGATGCACACTCTAGGGACCTAAACCTTGTCTCCACAATAAACAGGACATGCTGGAGTGATAGATTCCTATCCCAGAGACTTCCCATACTCTGGAACAGGCTACCCATCTATGTCAAGCAAAGTTCTTCATTAGCACTCTTCAAGAAAAATCTTGATGAGTGGATGGGAAATAGGAAATACACCCCGGGGATCACTTCTGTGTCTCTGCTCGACAGTGGCACAGGAAATAACTTTCTTGGGTGGCGTAAGCCAGGGAACCTTGTTGGCTAGGTTTATGTAGGCCCTTGGGCCGATAGCCTAGTACCTACCTATGAACCTATAAGTATGATGTAATTTCCTTTTGGTATGGGGCAGGTTTTTGAATTTAATGGATATTTAATCAGTTAATTGTGGTAAAATGTCTGAAGAAGTTTATTTTAATCAAACAAAAAACACTTTACATGAAACATTGAGTTGGTGGTATCTGTACCATGCCGTTTTTTGTTTTGGAATAATGATAGAAATATTTTCCAAGATTTCAGGTCACTTATGTACACAACACTACTCTGAATTCTGCTGAATATGAAATGGAATTAAAAGTCAGCTTTTACAAGGGATGCAGTCAAAGTGGACCCTCCTTACACTTACCATACAGAGGGCAAAGCTTGCATCAACTCATTTCTTAATTAAAACAATTGTGAGGCCTCTGCACCTTGGGAAAAGGGAATTCCCTACAGTGATCTTGTTCAGAAAGTATGCAGTTAACAACTCAACAAACTTTTTTCTAGCAACAGACAAGTTTATGTACTTCTCTCCTCCAGAAATGGAATGGAAAAGACTAGCAGCAGATTCAGAAGAAAATAAAACAGTAATTTATTTTAGGTAGGTACAGGAAAAGAGATACACCAACATTTTAAGAATGAAACAGGTTTTCAGAGATGAAGGTCTGACCATAGCATAAAAACAGAAATCATCTGGGTGGTCTGTGAGAGCTAAACAGTGATTTGTTCTGGCAAGCTGCTTACTTTCATTCCTGCACACACACACACACACACACACACACACACACACACACACACACACACACACACAGAATGATCCCTACACATGAGCCTAAGTAAATTACTAACCGCACTCACAGGCATCATAAGCCTCAAGTGTAAATTCCAGTGACAGCTGTACAAGTGTTCTTGAGCCTTATCTTTCAGTATTAACAGTTAAGTAAAAAGTTATTCTTCACTGAAGATCTGCAGTATTCGTTAATTCACTTCTTTACAAGTACTAATTTACTGTGGTATCCTTTTTAAGGGAAGCTGCTCTATAATGAAGCTGTTTCAAGAGGATCGACAAATGACCAGCACTACAACTGCAAAAAGGAGAAAACAGGATATCTGTAAGCATGTTGTACAGTAAATTAATTTTTCCAAGTGAGGTCCTATTCTGTTTGGCATCTGCATGTAAAGTACTTCAGTAGGCTTCACTCTTGTCATTTAAATATGTAAAGCAAACATATACATATTGTATAACCAACACATACACGTGTATATATGGCCTGAACCTTTGGAACAGAGGGACAAAGACCTATGAAGGGACAGGTGCACACACTTGGACGCACTTCATGGTTGATCTCCAGTAGATTCAGGAGATGACTGGTGGCCAGGCATTGTTGTCAGTAGGCAGGGTTGTGACTGAGTCACTTGTAGCGGAGATAGTACACCAGCAAGCCCATTGCACATCCTTCTCTGGGACAGGAAGGATGCATGCAGTGAGAAGTAATTTAGGAGTAGAAATGTTCTTTGTCAGTAGAATGACACTGCCAAGGGTGCCTTGTTCTCCTCACCAGCCCCACACATGAGTAAGAAATAGTTGAGAGAATGCTACTTGAGTGCAGTAGCCCTGGTCAACAGGGAGAGACGCCTGAGAGCAATTGATATCAGATATAAGAATACAAAAATAACTTCCCATTTATATATGCTGTTTGAGTTGACAGGATACCCTGTATTAGCTTTCAAGACAACTATGGGGGCATCTTAGTTGTGATATTTCTTTACTTTACAACATCACTTATTTTCTCCCATTCACATCCCTATTCCTAGTAAGCTAAATCCTCTCTTCGTAAACTCACTGATAAACTCCCAGTCAGCACCACTATTAGACAAATAATGTAGTTGTAAGACTACTCTTTAACTGAAAAATATCCACACCTTGTTAGTCAGTAGCACCTTAGCAAGACTTGCCTTCTTTCAACTTCCAGCGCAACTGTGGTGGTAACGTAATTGGCCTACATTCTTTTTATTACATTTACCTTGGAACTCTTGTTATCAGAACTTTGGTGGTCTATTTCCAGATTTTATTGTGCAACTGTGTCCATTATTACCAAAGTGGCAGATTGATTCTCAGTAATATTCTATCTGAAGTTGTTTTCATTTGATCTTCAACTTGAGGGATTTTGATCAAGCATGGATCTGACACGGCCGCATATTCCAGCATCGGATCCAAACTCTAAGCTCCTCCCCTACCCATAATGCCCCTGTTTCCCTTCTCCCCTCGGATCTCGTTTGCTGCTTGTTTGAACAGCAGCGTGGCTACGTAACTCCAAGCTCCATGTGTTTGTAGGTGTTTTTTCTTGGGTATTTTTCACTCCCTTCAACCTTTCTTTACCCTTGTTTACCCTACTCTATCTCTGTACGCACAGGCGTTGGGATATCTATTAAAAAAAAAAAAGCTGTCTCTCTCTCTCTCTAGCTCTTTCTCTCTCTATCTTTTCCCTAGTGTGTGTGAGTGAGTGTTTGTTTCCTTGGCTGATATCCCCAAGCCTGGCTTCAGGAAATGTGCAGAGTGTGGGCATAAGCCCCCCCCCATCCGATGCTCACACTCTGTGCGTGGTTTATTTTGGCGTTCCCCACGTAGATTCCTCCTGCTATATTTGCTTGGGCTTCAACCCCCATGCATTGATCATTAGGAGGAAGAAACTCGTACTCAAGGGCCTCCTTCCATGTTCTTCGGAGGCCTCTGCTTCTTCTTCCACCACCTCAGCTTCTGGGACTCAGCCTCCTGCCAAGAAGGCTGGGGATGGAGAGGAGGCCCATGCTAAGGAGCAGGATTGGCCCAGGAAGAGGTCCCCAGACTGCTCTTCCTCAGCTGAACCCACTGCCAAGTCCCACCCATATCCAAGCCAGAGCTTCCCTCAACTACATTTGCCTCGCTTTTCACCAGAGCCGGAGGCCTCCTGGGCTTGGTCTCCTCTCCCCCCCCCCCGGTGCCACTCCAGGCCAGGGTCAGCGGCATCTTCCATCCAGTCCTCTCAGTCTGTCTTAAGCCGAGGTGGACAGGATGATGCAGAAGTTCATCCAGGCCCAGATTCAATTGGGAGTCTTGCCTGCACCGTCCCCCTCTGGAGCCGGAGGCAAGCAGTCCACCTTTCTCCTTATTACTCCTTCTCCGATCCAACTCTCAGTTTTGGAGTCTTTGGGTCCGAGGTTCCCCTGTTTCAAGGGGTCGGTGCTGATGGTCCGTGGTACCTCGACACCCACCTTTGCCCTGAGTGGCTCGGTTCTGACAATTTCAGAGTGGACCAACTCTCGGAGCCATAGCCTCGGTGTCGGTTCAGAGGGGATGGCATCAACTTCTAGGCTTTCAAGGTCGTCTCTTCCTCTCAGAGTCTCTGCACTGGGAGGCTCGGCTCCAGCTCAGCCATTCCTACTTCATGGATCCGCTCACCTTCAAGGTGGTGGAGAAGGTCCTCTTGGCACTTCTAGACCTCAGACAGTCTTATCCTCTGAGTTCATGCTGGCTCCCTCTTTTTATGTGTTGGAGTCTGCCATCCTGCCCCGTCAGGGACAGTCTGTTGCCACTTCACCCCCAGAGGTTCCCGCACAGGAACTACCCAAGGCTTCTGAGTCCTTCTAGGAATTTCTTCCTGAGGAGCTACCTCAGAAGTGTACGTGTAAGAGGAGGCACTTAGACATCCTGCCAGAGTCCTTCACAGATGATACCGACCTGGAGGAAGGAGAGGGTTCCCCTCAATCACCTCCGGAGGATGTCTCCTTTGCAGACATCATGGAGATCCTGCAGCAACACGGTGGGTGCTCTACCCAGAAGCCCAACCCGGATGAGTCTGTATTCCTGGAGGTGTTTGGCACAGGACTCTCTACCTCCTGGGTGTCCCCTCCCGCAGATCCCCTAGTAGAGCTTTTCTCATCTCGGGCATGGAAGGAACCAGATACAGTTGAGTCTGTCCCCAAGCACCTGGATAAGGTATTCACTGCTCCCTCAGATAGACAACATTGGTCTACAGGGTCCCCGGTTGATGCCATGGTGGTTGTGGTGGCCACTAAAAAAGAGCTCATACAGGAGTGCTGTTTGCTCCATCCTCCAGACAATGAGTCTCGGGCAATGGATCATTTTGGAAAGCAGACTAATGCATCAGCCACATTTGCCTTATGTGTACTGAATTATTTGGCCCATGTAATCAGACTATAGAGGGACTGGTTTAAGAGGTTGCTGAGTCTGCCCCAGGGTCCATATTGGCAGAGGAGAAGGTTTTTTCTTCCTGCATAGCCACCCTCACTTCCATCTTTAATACTTCCATGAGTCTCCTTTCACATGCTACTGAAGTGCCTCTAGGGCTGCGGGAACAGACTTGGCATTAAACGACATGCCTGGCTCTGGCTTTGTGTCTTTTCAGAGCCCCTCAAGGTGCCTTTCGTGAATGCCCCCTGTGATGGCTCCATCTTGTTTGGAAAGATGGTTTGTGATACCTTAGTCCAGAGCGAGAAGGACAGGCAGACTTTGTCTGCAGTCGGGATCAGCTTCTCCACCCCACAATGATCCTTCTCTTGGAATCAGCATCAGGTTAAAAATATGTGGATCTGGAAGTCTTAAGGAGCTTCCCAGGATGCTCAAGATTCGCCTTCCTCCAGGGAGATATGATAGATGCCATCCTTGTAGCGGGAGGGGGGCCCAAAGAATCAAGGGTCTTGGGATTCCTTCCTGGACAGACCCTTTCAGCAATCCTGAAGGGTTGCCAGACTGCTCGTCTCTGGAGGCAGTCAGGGGATGACTCTCTCTGCATCCAGTGGCCTGGGAGTCAATTACAAATGATCATTCTGTTCTGCAGATCATATCCAGAGGTTACTTGATTCACTTTCTCCATTCCCTATTCCCCCCAAGCACCTTCCATACATGCCACTCAGTCAGTGGGAGGAGGCAGTCATAGAAGTTACCAGGCTGGTGGCAAAATGAGTCATCCAGCCTGTCCCCCTAGACCATTCTGGATCAGGCATTTATTCTGGGTACTTTTTAGTGCCAAAGAAAATGGGTGACTTAAGGACCATTCTGGATGTTTCAACCCTGAACCTGTCGGTTGCCAAGATGAAATTCTAGATGGTCACCCTTCAGTTCATTCTGCCCTTCCTGAAGATCAATGACTGGATGTGTTCAGTGGACCTCCAGGATGCATACTACCATATCAGGATGAACAGGTGCTCTCGGAGGTTCCTTCACTTCCAGCTGGGAGCCTATCACTTTCAGTTCAGAGCACTCCCGTTTGGGCTGACCACTGCCCCCTGGATGTTCACCAAAGTTATGGCAGTTGTGACCGCTCATATGTGGCTGCAGGGGTTTCAGATCTTCCCTTACCTGGATGATTGTCTCCTTTCAACTCCCTCCAGGCATAGACTGATTCATGCCAGGGATCACTTTCTTCAGACTGCTCAGTACTTGCGTATTACCATAAACCTGAATAAATCTCAGCTGGCACCAATGCAGGTACTGGACTTCATAGGTGTTCAGCTGAACACTACCCAGGGCAGGGTGTTTCTACCTCCGGACAGATTGTCTTCTCTCCATCATCTTGTGCTTTACATTCTTCAAGCCAGCCCTCCCCCAGCAGGCTCAGTTCTTCCAGCAGTGGGGCCCATGGTGGCCACTATCACTCTCATTTCGACTGCACATCTTCATATGAGAGTTCTACAGTGGACCTTAGCCATTCAATGGTCTCTCCTAGACCTTCCCTTATCACATCTGGTTAATCTGTCCTGCATTTGCAAGGCCTCCCTTATTTGGTGGCTCCGATCCTCGGACTTCCTTCAAGGTCACCCATTTGTGCTTCTCTCCCCTGCGATCACACTGACCATGGAAGCCTCCCTGCTTGGGTGTGGGGCATTGCATAGGAAGGGCAGTCTAAGGCACATGGTTCTCTCTGGAGAAGAGTCTGCATATCAGCGTCCTGGAGATGAGGGCAGTGCTTCTGGCATTGCATGCTCTCCATGCCTTTCTTCTTCCAGGGACTATTGCCATAGAGACGGACAAAATGTCAGTAGTCTGGTACATTAACAAATGGTGGGGGGGGGACCAGATCTTATTCCCTTTGTTGCAAAACTATGAGAGTGGGAAGTGGGTGATCTCCACAGGCTGTTTTATAGTGGCAATGCACATTCCGGGGAGCTCCAACATATTGGCAGATAGGCTGAGCAGATCTATTCTGATGTACTATGAGTGGACTCTGAATCCTTCAGTAGCAGAAAAAAATCTTCCTAAAGTGGGGTCAGCCTTGCTGCTATCTCTTCGTCTCTCCTTCCAGTGTGAAGTGCAGCAAGTATTTTGCTCTGAAACCCCTTCTGGGGGAGTCTCCCAGAGATGCTGTAGTTCATGTTTGGCCCTCTGGTCTACTGTATGCTTATCCTCTGCTCCCTCTAATTCCCAAGTTCATTCAGAACAGCTGGAGAACTTGGTGATCCTCATTGTCCCTCTCAGGCCTCACCAAGTTTGATTCCCCACTCTGTAGTCTCATGCAAAATGTCCTCCTTGGATGCTAGATCCAGTTCCGGATCTGATTACATATCCCTCAGGAATCTCTAACCAAGATATGGTCAGCCAGAAGCTCATGGCTTGGCTGCTGCATTTCCCTTGATAGTTACGACTCCCAGGCAATCTTCTTCTGTTAAGAAGATCTTGGTAGTGGTTCACAAATCTTCTACCACAAAGGTTTATTCAAGCAAATAGAAGCATTTTTCGATCTGGGCTTCTCAGCATGACCTAGATCCTTTCACTGGGCCAGTTTCAGCCATTTGGAATTTTTTGGCAGACATTTTTAATCATGACGCTAGCTTCTCTACAGTTAAGGTGCAACTGACAGAGATTTCTAACTTTCACACAGGCAAAAATTTGGCTTCATTGGCTTTGCCTAAACTCTGTAAGGCCGTTTTGAAAGGTAGCTTTGTCCTTAAGCCTTCGATTAAGGACCTAACACTCCCTTGGGATCTTACCTTGGTGCTCCAGCCTTGGTTTCTCCTCCTTTCGAATCAGCAGCTATGGTTGATTTGCAGTTTCTGTCATAGAAGACGGTCTTTTTGGTAGCAATCACCTCAGCAAAGAGGGTTTCTGAGATCCAAACCTTATCTGTCAAGTCCCCTTATGTGGTATTCTGTAAAGATAGGGTAACCCTGCAATACTAATCCATCTTTTCTACCGAAGGTGGCATCAGAATCTAATATTAGCCAGGTCATCAATTTGCCAGTTTTCTTTCCTAATTTTCAAAATAAAGGGGAGTACAAATTGCACTTGCTTGATGTTCACAGGCAGCTGCATTTCTATTTGCACAGAAAGAAATCCTTTAAGTCAGATCAACTCTTTGTTTCCTTTTCCAAACCTTTCTTGGGAAAGCCTGTTTCTAAAGTAACTATTGCTAGATGGATTTTTGAATGCATTTCGTTGGCTTATCGAGACAAAGGGTTATCTCCACCAGGCCATGTCCAAGTGCATTCCATCAGGTCTGTTGCTACTTCTGTGGCTTTTTTGGTCAAGGGTTTCTTTAGATGACAACTGCTCTGCAGCTACCTGGGTGTCATCACACACATTTATCTCCCATTATAAATTGGACCTTCTTTCCAGGGGCTGGGCATCCTTTGGCTCAGCCGTGCTCTGGAACATCCTTCCATGAGGACCTCCCAGGGTTTATTGGTAGCTGGGGACTCTGTCCCTCAGGTTGAAGATCAAATGAAAACAACAACTTCAGATAAATAAGTTATGTACTTTCCATAACATTCCATCTGAGTTGTTGCTTTTCATTTGTCTTCAACCGTTCCTCCCTCCTTCCCCTTGCCTTGTGTAGGCTGTGTAGTGGACCGGATGGAAGAGTCATAGCCCCTCTATTCTGGCTAGTCTACCCCTTGATAGAGTTTTTTGTGGGTTGTGCCAGTTCATAAGCATATTGTCTAGGTTGAGATGCTACTCTGATAATGAGGGGAGGAGGAAGATAAGGGCATTATGGGTAGGGGAGGAGATTGGAATTTGGATCCGATGCTGGAGTATGCAGCCAAGTCGGAACCGTCCCAGATCCAAGTCCCTCAGGTTGAAGACTAATAAAAAGCAACAACTCAGATGGAATGTTATGGCAAGTACATAGCTTATTTTTCTTTGCACTCAGTCTAACTCATATTTCTTATAATCCCTTATCTTCTATAATCTCCACAATCCATTTATATCTTCCGTAAACTTCTATAAACCCCATAATCCACTTTCTGTCATACCTTTCTATTTACAAATCCTCCTTTATTGTGTGATCCAACCCATTCATCAAGCACATCCATAAAGCCAACCTCTCATCTCTTGTATTATATAAACTGCTGCTTGCTTGCCTTTATCCCTCTGATAAAATATGCACAGACTCAAAACATATAGCAATGCTAAATTTGAATACCCAAATAAATATTAAGATAGCTCCTTTTACTTTACTTATAGATTATGCTCCAGCACTAACTTACATGTCAACAAAGCAATTATTTGTATAAGTAAATCTACAATAATATAACAATTCTTGAAGTCCGCTAAAAAGATTGCTTACTAAACTTTATTATACACTTATCAAATCAACAGATACATATTAACCCTGGACCATAACACCAATCAACCACAGGTAAATGAATTAAAATTGGATGTTTGAAGATTTCAAGCATAAATAAAAGTACTTGAAAGCTGACTAATCACAAAAATAGTTACAATCTCTAAAACCTGGCTAAAACATAACTTCTGTGCTTCTAATTTCATGTGCTGTAATCACACTACACACAATGAGACTAGACCACATTCCCATCTGGATGGTGACAGTACTCTGCTGTTACAAAACAACACCTCCTTAGACACAATTCATGAATCCTGCAGCAGAATTTCTGTAGTTGTCCAGACCTGTTTCCAAGGAGTCCTGGAAAAGGATTTCTTTACTTGTCTGTTCAGACATTTGAATGGGACAGCCATATGGAAACATCTTCCAAATGAAGTAAGGAAACAGCAGGCAGAGTTTAACTTTAAAGCTAAAGTGAAGAACATCTTCTTAAGGAAGCCAAATGTTTATATTTCAGAGAATATGGTTAAAAGTAAATTCCTAACTTGTCTACATTTAACATCTGAGAGCAAAAAGTAAATTCCTAACTTGTCTACATTTAACATCTGAGAGCAAAAAACTCACTTTGTTAAACATGTGAATGCGTGTCTACTGCACCCAAATTGTGTATATCTTAATTTTAAATAATTTTTTTTTATTTGTATATCTTTGCACATTCACTGTCTGATGTAAATATTTTGCTACATGTCATTGCGTAATATAAATATTTTGATATATATGCATCTTTTATGGTTTCCCTGCTCTTTTGAAGCTTGGAGTCATAGCTGAAAAAGGTAATCTGACCATCTCACCTATGCAGTTATCAAATATAGATAAAATGTCTTGTACTGTGGGATTACAGAACAAGTGTTCTGAGAAGTGTCAACATATTTTATTTATCATACTAGTAAACTCACTCATAGTCCTTTAATCTACTTTCATATTCCCCTTCATTTGAAGGGAATTCAGCCATTTTTTCTGATAAACAAAACTTTGTGAAGGCTGTATAGGATTTTACTAATAGGTTGTACTTTGGTGTTTGGTAGCAGTTATGTGGTAAATTGTATTCTCTTTACAATGATTTTTCTAATTTAGTGCTAGTATTTCAGTAGTGTAGTTGCCGTTTGAACCCTTCATTGAAGTATTTTTTCAAAGTATTTAGACATTTAGGGATTTGTAATCGTAAGATAAGTATTTTATAGCAGATGTTCTTCATGTTTCACAGTTGCATTCATTACATTTGGGTTATTTCCCTGCACGTAGCCCTCAGCCGGCCTGAATGCAAGAGTCTTGGATTCCTGCATCGAATGCTGTCTCTTCCTCCATGACGTCAGGTCGTCAGGGGTATAAAACATGCAGCCGACGCCATTACATCAGTCTTTCTTGCTGCGCGGTGCTAGAAGCAGTTCACAAGTGCCAGTCGGCTGACTCCTGAAATTTTCATTTTAGAGTTTCAGACCCAAAGTCTTCGAAAAAAGCTAAGTACCCCGTTGGGGATCCTTTTTCTTGCTCTTAACCGATGTCAGTAAAAGTTAACAATTGTCTTACCTGTGGAAAGCAATACCTCATAAAGATTTTCATTCATACTGCATTCCCTGCTTAGGCCCAGACCACGACGTTTCTTGCTGTCGGTTTTGTGCCTTATTCATCCCCCGAACTATTCATCTTCTGTCTATTTTCGCAGCAAATTATTTTGGTTTTTGGTTTAACTATCCAGAAATGGCTTCGGTAAGCCATCCGACTACTGATATTCCGAAAAAACTTAAGGATAAAGACAGAGACAGACTACATAGGTCCAAAAACTGCCGACGATGCTTCCATTAAGCTAGTCACCAGTGAGGCGCTTTCACAGTCCCTGATACCCTCTACTTCACATTCGTAAGCCTCTACTGAGACCCATTTAGAGTCCGGTATGCCGCGAGATGCTTCTTCGACTATGGAACCTGTGGATGTCTCTACCTTGGATGGGTCCGGGGCCGCTGTGCAGGCACAGGCTTCTGAGGGTGTATTTAGGCCTACAGATTTGCATTTTCTGATGCCATCTTCTTCATCAAGGCCTAAAACTCAACCCATGCCTAGAAAACCGACGTCCAAACTGCATGGTCAGGCCCATATGCTTGTAAAACAAATGCTTAGGATGGCTGAAGACCTTATTACTTTAATTAGGGGAAGCCAGACTTCCCCCTCTGAAACCTAGAACTGATTTTCCTTCTGATTCTTCTGATCAGGATTCTGAAATTTCTGTTTCTTCTGATTACCAGGATTTGCCCTTGTCTACCTATGAGGATTCTGATTCAGAGGATTCCATTCCCTCTGCTTCCCCTCCAGAAGATTTTTCTTTTGGTGAAACCTTGCACACTCTTAGGGAGCATTTCCGCTGGGAAAGCCAGGATTACTCTGACTCCAAAAAGAGGCTTAGGGAGTTCTTACTCCTCCCTCAACACAGGCCTTTAGCTATCCCTCCTGTTCTGGATATTGTAAATGTTGCCTTCTTGGAATCTAGCCTGGTCCCAGACACTTTACCTCCAGCTCCCAGAAAACCTGACAGGTACTACAGAGTACCTGACTCTCACAAGTTTCTCTTCAAGAATCCTACTGCAGATCCAGAGACCATTTCCCAAGGACCAAAGGGCATTAAGGCTACTGCTGCCAGAAACCCTACCCCCTCTGATAGAGATTCCAGGGCCTTGGACAGATGGGGTAAGAAGGTATACACTTCTGCTACTTTGGCCATTAGGGCCTTAAATTGCCAGTTTCATATGTTGAGGTATCAGCAGTATATTATGGGACTAGTTAAACAGAAAATGATGTTGATTCCTGACTGTGCAAAACATAAATAATTACAGGATTTAATGCATTCTGCTGAACAAGTTGGTAAACATACTTTGCAGTGTGGTTTTGACTCTTTAGAAGCATCTTGCAGGGCTGCTGTCCCTGGGTCTGTACTTAGAAGGCATGCTTAGCTTAAGGAGCAAAGCTTGCCAGATCATGTTAAAGCTAAAATTACTGGATGCTCCCTTAAACCAAGACCACTTGTTTGGCAGCAAAGCAGAAGTCGCCCTTAAAAAGATGGAGGAAAAAGCTAAATCTATGCAAACTGTTAAAGATTTCCTGTAAGTACAGCCTGCCAGATTTAGTAGGCATTGGCCTTCTAAGAATTGGTCCTTTCCAGTCTCTTCCAGGCCTTCTCAGTCCAAACCCAGGAACAGCAGACCAACTAGGTTGCAGTCTCAGGCTACATACAGGCCTAAGCAGTGGGGGGCTCCCACTTCCAAAGCTGGAAGTAGTAAGACACCCCCCTATGGAAAAATGTTACAATGACTTAACCTTAACCTTTCCAAGCCCTGCTCAACTGCCTGCTCCCTTAGGAGGAAAGCTCGCCCTGCAGGCAAAAAACTGGGAACTCATTACCCAGGACAAATGGGTTTTAAATATAGTTTTCCAAGGATACAGATTCCACTTCCACACCTTACCAACTCCAGACGGTTGGCCAGACCTACCCCCAAGTCAGTGGGCAGAGGCTCAACAGCAGGTTTTCTCACTTCTAAGTATCAGGGCTATTCAGCCTGTCCCAGCAGAAGAAAGGGGACAAGGTTTTTACTCTAGACTTTTCCTGGTACCCAGAAAAGACTGCTCCTGGCGTCCTATCCTGGACCTCTCTATTTTAAACACCTTTTTGGTAATCCCAAAATTCAAAATGCTAACACTTCAACAACTGCTTCCTATGCTAGGCAAAGATGCCTGGTTGGCAATCTTAGACTTAAAGGAGACTTACCTGCACATTCCAATAAGGGAATCTCACAGGAAATACTTACGCTTCAGAGCAGGTTCCATGCACTATCAGTTCTCTGCACTTCCCTTTGGCTTATCTACTGTGCCCAGGGTATTCACAAAGTGTCTAGCTTCAGCCATTGCATTTTGCAGGCAGAGAAATATTCAAATATATCCATACCTGGATGGTTGTCTGATTCAGGCAAAAAGCGAGGACATGCTATTTAAACATCTGGCATTTGTAAAGACACTTCTAGCCTCGATAGGGTACAACATAAATGAAAAGAAATCTCATCAAGTACCCTGCCAGCAGATTGTATTCCTGGGAGCAAGCTTGAACACAACTTCCCAGATGGCTTACCCCACGCCAGAGAAGCAAGTTTATTTGACAGCCTACTTCAAACTACTGGCCACAAAGACCCAGCTATCTGCAAGGAAAATTTTGCAAGCCCTGGGTTTCATGGCCTCTTGCATTCTACTAATTTCATATGCAAGACTGCATATGAGGAAACTACAATGGTATCTAAAAAGTCTTGGTGTCAACATTCTCAGGACCTGGAATCAATGATTCCTATCATTCCTTGTATAAAGACAGTTCCTTTGGTGGGCAGAGGCCTGCCACCTCAACAAGGGGCTCCCTTTCAATCTACCTCCTGCTGCCCAAACCCTGACTACAGACGCATCAGACTATGCTTGGGGGGGGGGGGGGGGGCTCACTTGGCAGAGCAGTGCATTCAGGGCAAATGGAACCAGAGTCAGATGCACTTGCATATCAACCAAAAATAAATGTTAGCTGTACAGAATTCCCTGACAACCTTCAAGGACTATATCCTTGCAGGACAAGTATTAGTAAAGACAGACAACACCACAGTTATGTGGTACATAAACAAGCAGGGATGAACCCACTCGTACTCTCTCTGCAGACTAGCATGGCTCTGTGGAACACAGCCTTGAGCTACCAAGTGCACCTACAAGCTCAATTCCTGCCAGGCAAGCTAAATTCACTGGCAGATGACTTAAGCAGAAATCTCATGGACCCACACGAATGGAAACTGGAACCAAAAATATTCAACCTCTTGAGGAACAAATGGGGCACTCCAGAGATGGACCTGTTTGTCTCCCCCCAGATCAACCAACTGGACAAATTCTGCACAAGGACTCCCTACAGTCAAGCTTGGAAAGTGGATGCCCTGTCCTTTACCTGGGAAAGCCTCTCGGTTTATGCCTTTCCCCCTCTGCCGCTCCTCTCAAAGGTTCTGCTAAAGATCAAACAGGACAAACCAAGGACAATTCTTATTGCACCAGACTGGCCTTGCCAGCACTGATACCCCCTCTTGTGCAGCATGACACTGCTGGATCCATGGCACCTACCTCAGACACCTTCCCTGCTTCCCAGCAGTTGGGCCAGATTCTGCACCCTCAGCTTTAAGCCATGAACCTTGCAGTGTGGCTAATTCCTTGATCTCTCCAATAGCATCCCTCAGTAAGCAGGTGCTAGAGGGCATTCTGGAAGCAAGGAGACCTAGTAATAGAAAATCCTATGCTGAAAAGTGGAAACGATACTGTTCCTGGATCCAGACCCAGGGTATGGGCACTATGGTGCCCAGTTTACCTCATATTCTTCAGTACTTAACAGAAATGCTCCACAAGGGCTTATCCTTCTCATCAGTTAAAATTCATGCCTCTGCAATTTCAGCATGTTATAATACTGAACCACCCTTCTTCTCTCACCCCCTGTTAAAGCAATTCCTCAGAGGAGCTAAAAATTTAAGACCCCCCCCCCCAGGCTAGCCCCTAGTCCAGCCTGGGACCTTAACTTTGTATTGAAAAGCTCACTCTCCCTCCATTTGAACCAGCTGCAACTGCAGAGTTGAAATTCCTTTCTTGGAAAACAGCCTTCTTTCTAGCCATCACTTCAGCAAGAAGAGTGTCTGAATCACAGGCCCTCATGGCAATGGAGACCTTCCTTATCTTCCATGCAGACAGGGTTTCCCTTAGGACCAATCCTTCCTTTATGCCCAAGGTGGTGTCTAGTGTGGCTGTAAATCGGTCCACTCATTTGCCTATCTTTTTTCCTAATACACAAAACAAAGAAGAACGAATTCTGCACTCTTTGGACATGCACAGACAACTTAGATTTTATTTGGACAGGACTAAGCCTCTCAGGAAATCTGAACAGCTGCTAGTTGGCTTTGCTGCAGGGGCACAGGGGAACGCCATTTCAAAGCAAACCATTTCTAAATGGATAGCCCATTGCATTCATTTCTGCTATAAGCACCATGGAAAACCTACCCCATAGGGGATAAGATCACATTCCAACAGGGCTGCATCTACCTCTACAGCCTTTCTCAGAGGGGTCCCCTGCCAGGGACATCCTAGAAGCTGCTACCTGGAGCTCTGTTCATACCTTCACCAAGCATTACCACATGCCTATTTTTTCTAAATCCAGAGCTGGTTTTGCCACTGCAGTTTTGCAGGGCTTAATAGCTGGTCCTAATGCTCTCTAACTTCCTCCTCCCTTCCTTAACTTTGGGAATCTACCCAAATGTAATGACTGCAACAGTGAAACATGAAGAACATAGTACAGTTGTGTACACTTACACATGAACATCTACATTTATGGTATTCACTGTTGCAGTCCTGGTTACCCTCCCTCCAGCCCCCTGACTTCTCTTGGCTCTACTTTTCCTTCTTGTTTGGTGTATTTGAGCTTTCTGGTGTATTTGATTTTTGTTGGAGGTGTAACATAACATATAATTGCTTCCCATTGTGGGGGTACCTGACATCTGGGGCAAGAAAAACTGATGTAATGGCGTCGGCTGCATGTTTTATACCCCTGACGACCTGACATCATGGAAGAAGAGACGGCATCCAATGCAGGAATCCAAGACTCAGGCCGGCTGAGGGCTACCTACAGGTAGATAACCCAAATGTAATTACTGCAACAGTGAATACACTTGAACATCTACATTTATGGTAAGTGTACATAACTGTACTTTAATAATTGTGACATTATTATTTAGCAGTGATTTCAAAAGTAGTCTTCTTGCAGCTTTGATGTCCACAACTAAGAGAAACTCCTGCTCTGTATCTATACAAGGGCCTAGATTTAAGCTTGGATTTAAGTGGCACATATTCATTTAAACCATTCCCTGAATCTCCCCTGAGTCTAATAATCCATCTGGTCTCTAACTGCTCAGTCATATTGTCTCTCCCTCTGATGTAAAAAATTCTGCCTATGGCCATAAACTTAAAGCGTGTTCAGAGTTAGTAGAAATAACATGTTTGGCCAAAGCACTAACTTTATTTCTCCTACTGATGCAGTAAATATGTTCTTGAATCTCCTTCAGCAGAGAAAGAAATTGAAATGCTGTTAGTGTCTATCAAGCGATGGCATGATTATCTTTTGAACCAGTTTGGTGAAGAGTTACTAGATAAGTATACAACTGATGTTTTGGACTCTGTGTATGAGAGGAAACTTATTAAGCAAAAAAATGGAGAAAATGTCCAGGCATTGCCAGGACTTTTAATCTGGCAATGTTTTTACCTGGCCAAAATATAATGAAAGTAAGAGGGCGAATTCCAGTTTGAGTGCAACATGTGTTTCTACTGTTCCCCCCCTCCACTGACTCCTGCCTCCAGGAGTGAAGCAATGGTTCCCCCAGTGACTGACGTCATGACATCAGCTGCTGGGGACAGCGTAGGGGAATCCACTAGAGACTTTGGAGCCAGAAGGAAAGCTATTCAAGTGACAGCCCAGGTGCACAATTTTCCTGCCACTGACTACTGTTAATACTGCTCCAACCAGTGGAGTGGATTCTTCTTTTCCTTTAGTCCAGCAGAGACTGTTTTTCTCTTTACCTGTGAGGTAATTGAAGACATCTCAGCAACACAAACACCTACAAGGTCGCAACCGCAGCAGGCAGAAGAGGAAGTTGGAGGGAAATGCAATGAACCCCATGAGCATCAAGAAGGCATTCACAACTGTAAAAAAAAGCTTAGTTTGGAACCTTTCTAGATATACCCTTACAGAAGATGAGCTGGGACAACTTCATAAGGGTTTATCATTCATTCCTACCAGGTACTCTGACTTTACAGATGTCATTTTAGACATCAAGCTTTTTACTAGAAATCTAATGCTTAAACTTATGTATAAAGATGCAGACAGCAGTAATTGTGATAAACAAAATGTAATTGCGAAAGTTGTTCAGCAGACACTGACCTTTCCAACAGTGTAAATGTTGATAGTGCATATCAACATCATTATTACATATTTGGCAAGGAATACTGATATTTTGCATATTTTTTACCTTTTTGGAAAAGCAAAGCACAATATCTTGGTCAATGTACCATAAAGGCCCATACAATTCCGAAACAAACTTTGATATCTGCACGTGTCCAACATACAGGCACAATTCTTTTACCATGTTGGAACCAGCAGTACTGTCTTCAAAATGAGATATTACTTAGCACATTCAGATGCTCCCTTGCAAAGTTATTTACCAAAATATGAAAAAAAAATCATAATTTCCATAACCTAAGTCTGAAACAAACTGATACCTGCACATGTGTACAACATACAGGCACCATTCTTGTACCATGTTGGAAGCAGCAATACTGTCTTCAAAATGAGGTATTACCTTGCACATTCAGATATGCCCTTGTAAAGTTATTGACCAAAATATGAAAAAAAATAATTTTGATAACCTAGGTCCGAAACAAACTGATATCTGCACACGAGTACAACATGCAGGCACCATTCTTTTCCCATGTTAGAACTATCAATACTGTTTTCAAAATGAGGTATTATGTATCATATTCAGATGCTGTTATGCAAAGTTATTTACCAAAATATGAAAAAAAATCATAATTTCCATAACCCAAGTCCGAAACAAACTTTGATATCTGCATGTGTGCAACTTACAGACAATGATACCACAGTACAAGGACAAAATTATTGACTTCAACAATTAGCTAAGCTTCTGGTGTCATTCTAAGGGGATCCAGTATTTGTCTGCCTGGGACGACATGATCGACAGTCCACGATCCTTTCCAGAAATGGCCTGCACCTGTCACCCTTAAGATTCCGGATACTGGCTAAGGCTCTTGCCACCCCAATAGTGCCTTTTTTAGGCAAGGTTCAAATGACAAATTCACCACCATAACAGGTACAAGCAAGCAAAATCTGAGGGTAATGCTACTCAATGCTAGAAGTCTAAACCTCAAAATGCAGTCACTCAAGGCACTCCTTAAAATGGAGAACATTGACATCTGTGCAGTGACAGAGACCTGGTTCAAAGCTCCAGAGAGCACCCCTGCATTACCAGGCTTCAATTCATACCATACATTTTGGCCACCTAACCCAGAAAGAAGCACTAAAGGCGGAGGCGTGTCCATATTCATTAAGGATATCCACACCTCCAGGCTAGTTGCACAGCATAATGCATCTGAGATTATCCAAGTGCAACTAACTCTGGGCAAGACCGCAATCCAAATTGTAGCTTGCTACAGACCCCCCACCATGCCCCAGGATTCACACTCCTCATTTCTTGATACACTGGAAAGTATTAGGGTACAACCCAACACCCTAATAATGGGTGATTTCAACTACCCCACCATTAACTGGGAAAACTACTCATGTACCAACTCTTTTGCTCAACGTTTTCTAGAATTCATAAATTCCAATGCCTTGGATCGACTTATTCACACCCCCACCAGGGGCAGCAATATCCTAGACCTGGTCATTACCAACATGGGAAACCAGTGTTCCACACCAGAGGTCAATTCCTCGTTGGTCAGATCCGACCACAAGCTAATCCGTCTAGACATCCACATCCCACCCCCAGCCCCAATTAGGGAAACCATCGTAAAAAACTTCTTCAAAGCCAACTTCACACTTCTTAAGACAGAAGTGGCAAACTTCATGACACCCATGCAGACGGACAATAGAGGTATGACTGCCGAATCCTACACAAATGCACTTTATAAGCACTTACACGAATGCATGGATCATGCTATCCCTAATAGAACCAAGATGTTATCCTCCAAAAAAAGGAAGCCAATCTGGTGGTCCTCTGCCTTAAACAAACTCTACAACAGAAGAAAGAAACTGTTGCAAAAATGAGTAAAATCCCATGACTGGAGGAACTCCCTGGTCAACCTCAGTAAGAAGCTGAGGTCCCTCATAAAATCCTCCAAAGCTAGTTACGAAAACAAAATTGCCACTGACTCTAAAGACAACCACAAAGCATTCTATAGCTATGTCAGGAATCTAAATGGGAGCACTCAGATCTGCTCTGAGTTACAGCATAATGGCACTAAATATACAGAACAAACTGATATTGCCAACATCCTAGCAGATAGGTTCAGTGCTAACTTTACCCCTCTCTCACCCCCTAGAGGGCCCATCTCTATACCGGAAGAATGCAAAGTTCCTATAATCATGGCTGCACAGGTAAACACACTCTCCAAAGCCAATAACACAGCATCCATGGGACCTGACAATATCCCAGGCTGTGTTCTACATGAACTACAGAATGAACTGGCACCCTACCTAAGTACCATGTTCAGTCATAGCCTCACCTCAGGCTTTGTACCCACTGAATGGCACACAGCGACAGTTATCCCACTCCACAAAGGGGGAGCCGCAGTGGACCCCAGAAACTACTGCCCCATTAGCCTGACGAGCTTGGTCTGCAAGGCCATGGAACGTATCATCGTGGAACTCATAAACAAAGACATTGGTAATCTCCAAACTCTGGACCCTACTCAGTTTGGATTTGTAAAAGGCAGATCATGTCTTCTAAACCTGATTGACTTCTTTGAAGCAGTTACCAAAGCCATAGATGAGGGTAAAATGGTTCACACAGCTTATCTAGATCTCGCCAAGGCTTTCGACACCATCCCCCACTCTGGAATTATACAGATAAGCTCACTAAACTAGGTATAAATCCCTATGTCACAAGATGGGTTGCCAACTGGCTCATGGACAGAACCCACACTGTGAAAGTAGCAGATTCCAAATCCGACATCAGACCAGTTACAAGTGGAGTACCACAGGGTTCAGTCCTGGGTCCTCTCCTGTTTGGTATCTACTTCTCTGAAGTGCAGGCCAACACAGAAGGTCTTTGACTAACAAAGTTTGCAAATGACTGCAAACTAGGAGCCATAATCGAAACTCCTAACAATGTGGACAAACTACAAAAGGGCCTCACTGAGACAAATACCTGGTGTCAAAGCCATGGCCTGAAGCTCAATGCCAAAAAGTGTATTGTCATCCCCTTTGGTAAAAACTCTGTGCCCATGAACTACCACATAGCTGGTAGTCTACTTAATGCCAAAAATGTGATGAGACCTTGGGACACAGGTGGACAGTAGTCTCTCCTTTGATAATCACATCGCCACAGTGGTCAGTAAATCCTTCTACGTGGCTCATCTCATCACAAAAGGATTCTCATCCAGAAAAAAAGAGGTCATTGTTCCCCTCTACTCATCACTCATTAGACCCATTATAGAGTACAACGCCCCTTTTGGTATGTACCTCACAAGACATCTACAACAACTGGAAAGACCACAGAAATACCTCACAAAGAGGATTAATGGCCTCAAACAGATGCCCTATGCAGACAGTCTCAAAAAACTACAGCTTTACTCCATCGCATATCGCCTACTCAGGGGCGATCTCTGCCTAACATACAAAGCTATGTCAAACCCAGAGCTGTTAAACATGCTCCACTTAAAGAAATCCCAATCCCTCCGAGCTACACTCTCTAGGGACCTAAACCTTGTCACCACAATAAACAGAACATGCTGGAGGGATAGATTCCTGTCCCAGAGACTTCCCATACTCTGGAACAGACTACCTATCTATGTCAAACAGAGCTCCTCATTAGCACTCTTCAAGAAAAATCTTGATGATTGGATGGGAAATGGGAAATTCACCCCGGGGATCACGTCTGTGACACTGCTCGACAGGGGCACAGGAAAATAATTTTCTTGGGTGGCGAAAGCCAGGGTACATTTTTTGGCTATGCTTGTATGGGCCCTAGGGCCGATAGCCTAGTACCTACCTATGAATTCTTTACCATGTTGGAGTTGTCAATACTGTCTTCAAAATGAGGTATTATTTGGTACACTGACATGCTCCCTTGCAAATTTATTTACCAAACTATGAAAAAAATCATAATTTCCATAACCTAAGTCCTAACAAAACTGATACATGTACATGTGTACAGCATTTAGAAACAGTTGTTTTACCATGTAGACCCATATGATTGTAAATATACACATTCCTGGTGTAGCCAACATACTGCTGAATGGGTACATGTAAAGAGAAAAAGCAAGGTAAGGTCCGCCATTCCACTAATGAACCCAGGACAGGCATGGGATAGTGGCAGGCAAGGCCATATCATCTGTCCGATAGCTGTGGTGGATACCCACTCAGCCGATAACACTGCAGTCTCACGACCTCCTTCAGTGTCAGCAGTCTGCCTTACCCTATGCCTTTTCTCTTTATATATGTCCATTCAGCAATGGACCTAAGGGATCAATTTCTGTATTAGTAAGCCCTTCCTGTCAACTAAACTCTACACATGCTTGATAAAAGCAGACTAAAAAAAGTATTGCAGGATGGTCACTGACATATTAGATTGTACGTAGTAGCACTCTCCTGAAGCAGTTGTTCTTTCTTAGCATAGCATCCTCACCAGCTCTTTACCACAGTTATTTGCCAAACTCAGAGAAATATATTTTACACAACACATTTCATAATAGTGTTTTACTTACTATACTGGTCCTACTTAGTCATGGGTGTTTTCCATTCTTTTCACAAGCTGCATGTTAGCAATCCTGCATAACTCTCCTCACGCCATTGTGGAGGTCAGTCAAGAACAACGCAATGCCCTCTTCAGTTAGGTGAATGCCATCCCCTCTGAACAGATAAACATCTTCCGCAGTGATGCTGTCATGGCAGATTGTAGATCCACCGACCCTGTGCATCAAGCCATGCATGAACCCATTCTGTAAACGTCTGGCCTTATCAGCTGCCCGTTGACTGTTTGCTGTTTTCCATATCTGTCGAGGAATTATATCAGACCACACAAAATGACAACATGGCCACCAAGACTTCAGGTCTTCAAAAATGTCTGTGATTTGAAACCGTAGCCTTCCGAGTAGTTCACTGATGACATCATTCCCTCCAATGTTCAGCACAAGAATGTCAGGCTCAGGGTAGATGGAACACTTCTCTTCCAACAACTGCAGTAGTCCGCTCCAATGCATACCTCTTCTTGCAATCCAGTATACCTTCACACTGGATGTGGGAAAGCTCAAGTTGTACCGGTGTTCAGTTTCGGAGGCATGGCTGGCAGCCCAGTGAATGTAGGAATGGCCACATACCCACACATTCACTTGTCGTTCTCCTGGTCGTGAAGCCATGTCAGTGTCAGAAGGTGGACAGACCTGCAGAGGAAAGAAAATGCAAATAGATTACTACTGATATTTGACAGATGTATTTGAAGACTACATATATATTCTTGAACACAGATAAAGGCAAGTCATCGTCTGCATCATACTCTGAATGCACAGGCGACAGCTGCTGAGAGTTACCTGAGAAGTGATAGTGAGTCAGTGCTATATTGTAATTGACTTATTGCTAATGTGATAATGACCTGCCTTTCATTCCTGCAAAGTTATACATGCTCAGACACAGGTGATAATTGCTACACATAACCTGTTGAATAGGCATTAAATAAATTACCTTGTGCAGCTGTTATGTAACACAGACTCATCATCAACTTTATAAATGCTACATAACTGTAGCCTCATCCAACCTAATGTTTTCCCTTTATAAAAAGCAAACCATGCAGAACTGAAACATGATACAAGCTCCATATGAATCTGTAACATACTTAGGGCACACCTGGTGGGACAAAGGTTGAATTTTCAAAATTAGCAAATAACCACTCACAGAATAATCGCTAACAGAAGAGCAGGTTCAATATATAAGAAAAGTATTCTCTTTCTCTTCCTATTTCACACGAGACACAACACAGCATTTTGTATCACTATATCAGTAAGAGAATTCATGTCTAATGAGGAACTGAAACATAAAAAAGTTATCCAAAACACTATAAACAACTTAAACATACAAGATCGTAGTAATGAGAACTTGGATGTCAAAAAGGGAAGGGTAAAAAATACGTTAGTATTTTTATTTCACATCATTTTGGATTTATTGATGCGTAACAGTATTTCTCCATACAAAGATCTGTTGAGACTGTGAGCATTTGATAAACACAGTAGTTCATCAGACTGCAAGGCTAGAAAGAACTGAAGATGGTGCAGACACTCATTTTATACCCTGACACCTGGTGGTCCTCGAATGTCCTTTGGGTGGAGATGATGGAAAAACTCTGGAAAATGAGCCAGTCATGGGCTTCTGCATTGCAGGAAGACCCAAGAATCAGTACTGTAACATTGACTAGGCAGAACATCAACAGTGGTAGGGCTAGCCAGCCAGCAGTGTGGACACTGGCTCTGTATGGTGCTCACTGTTCACGTTATACCCTGATCCCATGTGCAAAAAAATGGGAAAAGGTTCTTATGGATGGATATCGTGGCATAGTTGCCGGCTTTGCTGAAATCTGTAATAAATACAGTGACTGTATAATTTTAATGATTCATTCACTATTTCTGAACTGAGTCTTTCTCTCTCTTTCAAAATGTCTCCCTGGCACTGGATCATAAATTTCTGATAACATATTGGTCTTACTGTGAGGGTTGCAAAGGTGTAGTACATGACGACTTCTGAAACTTCTACATGATTCTACTAGCCAAAATATGCATTACTCTGGAGGTTCCCTGCAAAGAGAGAGGAAAATTTCCCATTACTCTGAAGGTTCAATGACCATTGATTATATTGTATACAGTTCTATTGGGAGCACATCTCACTCCTTCAGAAGGGGTAAATAAAGTCAAATCCCCCATTTAGTTGTCAAACATCTTGGGAAGGTGGGAAGATGAGCAGTTCTTTGTTTCTGCCTTACATATTCATGTACAAAAAGACTAGAAAGTACAACTGGAGCTGCTACCATCAAACCAGAAGAATTTTTTATAAGTCACAAAGCTATGGCATGGTAGTCTGGCATTTAATGAGAAATACTCATTTTGTATTCCTGGTTCTAACCACCCTACCTCTCTGTCTACTCTAACCCCTCCACCTTGCACAACATGCAAAAATGGAGGGAAATGACCCAGCTAAAGACATTTAAAACATGGTCTGTTTTCAAGTTTTCAAGTCAATATTTAGTAGTGTTTGGCACCTTTGTACTTTTGGAGGCTTAGGAATAGCAAGCAAGAGCATAGACTAGCAAAACAAAAGTTAAACATTGTTTATAAACCGTGAGATGTAAAACAATTTAAATAATGCCTCAGGTGTTTGTAATGTTACAGTGATTAGTGCCACTAACTGAAGCGCTATATGAAAATGCACTATTTTGGTTTCATAAAGCAACTGCTAAGTTTTTAAATAATTGGCTTGGGCTAGCATTACCACCGAGCTAAATTACATGTATGCTTCCATTCTACTAAAATGCGCGTATCCTGACCCTTGCATGTCAGTATCAACAGAATCTGTCCAATTTCTTTGGAATGCACCAAGCAAAGTTGTCGCTATGCAGAGTACAATTTTCTTTACATTTACTTACAGGAACGCATGCGTCCTCAACTGTCTAAATTAATGCCTACAGTGTTTCATTGATTGAAAAAAATGGAAAATGAAGCAAACATTTGTTAAACGGCCTGTTCCAGATTTTAAAATGATAGTTGGGCTGTAAGCAGCAATAGAGCACATAATTACGAAATTATATCGCTGGCTATACTCCTGACACTTCGCCATTTACCTGTTGGTACTCTTCCACCATATCCAGTCACATGACGTTAATGTTATTACTTATTAATTTCGGATGAGAATGTAATAATTGAAGGGTTTGCTCATATTATACAGGACTTTATCATGCTCAGTGTTTTGCAGACCCACGTTCTCTTCCAGGCACCTGACCGTATGGCCAAATAATCGAAGAGTTCTGAGGAAGAAAAAAAATCTGGTTCACACTGATGCGAATGAAATAAACAGCTAACCTGCAAGCTGCAGGCTACTGGAGGCACTGCTTCACTGTTCCACATACAATCTCACAAGCACGCACCAACGATGTTACACACACTCAGCTCAAGCGTATCACGTATGTCAGAGTCGACACAACCAACTATGACATTTTTACATCTGCCTCTGAATAAACTAACTGCATTGCTCTAAAACACAAATGCACAACCGTGCTGTTGAAATACAAACACGCAGCCCTTGTTTGCCACTTTCACACCACAGGATAAAGGTAAAAGCACTACACGGTGCATGAAATTCTTATTAAAAACTTTCTAAAGTAAGTTTTTTTAAGAAAATATTGTTATGGTACATCATATGGTGGTACGAAAGTAGACAAGCAAAGAAAAGATGCAGCAGAGCAGGAGTCACACAAAAGCTAGTAGGGTACCTGCCAACTATACCGGCAATAGCAGCAACCTTGCCAGTCAGGAAGGTGCCCCACCAACAGCAGCACAGGGACACAGACAGCAGAAAACTAGGCACTGTACCTCGGAAACCCAATGAATCATAATTTAGAAAGTAATACTTGCTGGATGAAAAAGAAGGTACTTGTTCTGAGCTGAACGGGAACTCCTGGTAGTGCCTACAGCGGTCTATGAAATCCTTGAGTGCGGAAAATGAAATAGAGGATCCAGTAGCAGGTAAGATCTTCAATTCTTTGCAGAAAGAAAGGAAATACCTGCTGCTGGACCCTCTTTTTATTAGGGGAAAACAAAAGAAATTTACGTTGGGGGTGGAGGTGTTATGCAAGTGGTGGCTTGGATTGCAAGAATCCGATTGGTTGCCACCACTTGCTTATTGAGAACTTTTAAAATGGATTTTCTGCAAGAAGTTTAATGTAACCTTAATGTAAGAACACGCTGAATCGTAACTATATAATGTAAATTACACATTCATTTACGATTTCAGTGTGTTTTACATTAAGGTGAACTAGAAATCTGCAGTACACTTTCGCTCGCTTATAGAAGGCACTCGGGGCTAACAGCTTGTAATTTGTACCTTCTCAAGGCACGCTCGTGGTTAAGCACACAGGCGCCATGAGAAGGTACTCGGGGTTAATGAGTTAAAAATCTATCTGGAGCTAAAGAGACTTGAGTTGGAGACCAGGCATTTGGAAACTAAAGCAGCAGAGAGACTGAGACATCTACAGGCTGAGGAGAATGAGAAACTGCTACACCTGGAAGCTTAGGAGAAGGAGAGGCAGAGGCAGCATGAGAAGGAGATGCTGACTCTTCGCCAGAGTCATGGAGATAATGAGGAAGGGATTGACTGGACCCCAGAAGCACAAAACATCAGTAAATTTCTTCCACAATTTACAGAGGGGGATAATTTTGATAGCTTATTTCATATGTTTGAGAGGGTATGTAAACAGTATGATATTGACCAAAGGCTCTGGGTATAGTTCATGACCCTCTTACTCCATGTTAAAGCTGTAACTGTGTTGTATAAATTATCTGATCATGAATTTTTTGATTATACTGCTGTTAAGAATTGTTTGCTAGAATTTTTTAAGCTAACACCTGAAGCTTATAGGAAAAAGTTTCATGAGCATAGACACAAGGCAGATGAAAGTATGTGTGAATATGTTGCTGAACTAAGCATTTATTTTCATAGGTGGATGAGTGGATGTCAGGTCACCACTTTTGAAGGGATGGCAGACCTTTTGCTGAGGGAACAGGTCCTTAGCACTTTGCCTGAGGACATGAGGATCTGGTTAGCTGATAGACAATGTGGTACTTCAGATGAGTTGGGGAAGAAGGGAGACCTATACCTAGCAAGCAGGTCATCACTGCACAGGAAAGGGACACCCAACACTGCTCATGGGTCTAAAGGAACCCATGGTTGGCAGCCCAGACTGCCCCAACAGAGTCTGCCAGTAGCAGGGGAAGCCACTAGTCTAGGTACACATCCAGGACATAGGGTTAAATGTTTTGAATGCAATCAATGGGGCCATGTGGCATATAGATGTCCATGGAGGCAAGGTGGGGAACAAACGGTGAGGGAGCCAGTAAGTGGGAAGGACAAAATGCCAACAGTAGGTTGTCTTTAGACAACAGGGGTACCAACCTACCATCCTGCAAATGTCCTGATAGGGAAGGATTTTGATGAGGCAGCACCATGTGTTAATGCAGTTACACGCAGTCAGGCTTGGAGACAAGCATGCGAGTCTGGTAGCCTGGGGGAGACCTAGTCATACTGCACACTTGCAGCTAGGACTGGTGAGGTGGTTACTTCAGAGAGGGAGCTACCCTGTAGCAGTGAGCCACAGCTGCTTGTGGGTACTGATGTTCCCTTGGACAGAGTGACTGCAAAGGTAGAGGTGAGTAGTAGTACCCAGGCTGACAGTGAGGCACTACTGTCAGAGAATGCCAGACATCCTGTGGAAGGGGAGCTGGGAAGGGTTACAAAGATAGAGTTGAGACAGGCCCAGCTCTCAGACCCTACATTACAAGGCCTGAGGCAGGAAGCTAGTGAGGCACATGATTCTCAAGGGAAGGGGTATTCTGTATACTGGGACAAAGGGTTACTGTATAGAGAGTGGACCCCTGAGGGAGGGCTAGAAGGTGAGAGAATGCAGCAGTTGGTAGTGCCTAGAGCCTACCATTTGGCACTTCTAGCCATAGCCCATGATATTCCCTTTGCAGGTCATATGGGCATAAAAAGTACAAAGAAACATATTATGCAGACTTTCTACTGTCCTGGAATTTCCAGAGATGTAACAGGGTACTGCAGGACCTGTGAGCAGTGCCAAAAGGTAGGCAAGGCAGGAGACAAGGTGAGAGCTCCTTTGATGCCTTTGCCTGTGATTGAGGAGCCATTTCAGTGGGTAGCTATGGATATTGTGGGGCTCTGAGTACCCCAAATTCCATAGGGAAAAAGTATATCCTAATGGCAGTAGATTATGCTACATGATACCCTGAGGCAGTGCCTTTGTCCTCCATTGAGGCAGAAAAGGTGGCAAATGCTTTGTTAGAGGTTTTCAGCAGGGTAGGTTTCCCAAAAGAAATACTGACTGACAGAGGTGCCAATTTCATGTCAGACCTGCTAGCTTGTCTGTGGAAGCACTGTGGGGTGAAGGACCTGAAGACCACCCCTAACATCCCCAGACTAATGGACTTGTTGAGAGATTAAACTCTACAATCAAGTCCATGCTATGGGCATTTGCAGGCCAGTTTGAGGGAGTGGGACAAATATTTTCCCCATCTGTTTGCTTACAAAGAGGTTCCCCAAGAATCCACAGGTTTTTCACCATTTGAGTTGTTATATGGGTATAGGGTGAGGGGGGTCTCTAGATTTAATTTGTGATGAGTGGGAATCTCGCAAGGAGTCTGTTGTGGCATATGTCCTAAACATCAGAAACAAAGCTCAGGGAACATGGTTGGCCCAAGAGAACCTGGCAGAAGCCCAACAGCAGAAAAGGGTCTGGTATGACAGGACTGCTCGAGCTAGAGAGTATGCTGTAGGGCAGCAGGTAATGGTTCTCATTCCTGTCAGACACAACAAGCTGCAGGCAGCTTGGGAGGGACCCTACAAGGTGGTAAGAAAGGTAAGTGATGTTAACTACATGGTAAAACTGCTGGGCTGGAGGCAGAGGCACAAATTGTACCATGTTAACATGATAAAACCTTACCATGATAGGGAGGCCCTTGTGCTGAGTATTTGCAGTGAATTGCAGGAGGAGTCTGAGGGAGATCTGGTGGCTGATATCCTCAGTGATGCTCAGACTGATACCTCAGTGGAAGGGGTAACAATGTCCCAGCAGCTATCTCCTACCCAGGTTTGAAAAGTCCGATCAGTGTTACATGAGTTTGGGGACATGTTCACCGGGAAACCAAGGTGCACCCACCTGGTGCAGCACCAGGTGGATACAGGACCCCAAAAGCATATTAGGCAGGCCCCTTATAGGGTGCCTGAGAGAGTCAAACAGACTCTGAGGGAGGAGATATAGGGAAATGTTGGACCTAGTGGTAATTCAAGAGTCCAACAGTCCCTGGGCCTCCCCAGTGGTGCTGGTGCCAAAGAAGGATGCCAGCACCAAGTTCTGTGTGTGGACTACAGGAAATTAAATAGTCAGACAGAGTCAGATGCTTACCCCATGTCTAGGTTGGATAAAGCTCTAGAGCAGCGGGGTGGGGCTAAGTTTCTTACAACCATTGATCTTACCAAGGGTTACTGGCAGGTGCCCTTGACTCCCAGTGCTAGAGAGAGGTCAGCCTTTGTGACTCCTTTTGACTTGTATGAGTTCACAAAGGTGGCCTTTGGGATGACAAATGCCCCAGCAACTTTCCAGAAGCTGGTAGATCATATCCTAGCAGGAGCACGAGGGTTTTCCCTTGTTTACCTAGATGATGATGCCATCTATAGTCATTTCTGGCAAGAGCACCTTCAGCATGTCATGGAAGTGCTGGGCAGACTACAGAGGGCAGGGTTGACCATTAAGCCGAGCAAATGTCAGGTGGGTATGGCAGAGGTCTCCTACCTGGGACATAGAATGGGGAGTGGTAAGATCAGGCCCGAACCTGCCAAAGTGGAAGCCATTCAGGCATGGCCTGGACCTGTTACCAAAAAGCAGGTGAGGGCATTCTTAGGGACAGCAGGGTAGTATGGAAAGTTTGTCCCCATTTATAGTACCATAGCTGCTCCCCTCACAGACCTGACAAGTAAAAACAGGCCAGATAAGGTATTGTGGACTACAGCATGTGAGCAGGTATTCCAGAAGCTTAAAGAAGCTTTGGGGAGGACCCCCTGTGTTAGCCAGTCTAGATTATAGCAAAGAATATGTTGTGCAGATGGATGCTTCAAACCATGGGGTGGGGGCTGTACTTAGCCAGATTTCTTCAGAGGGAGAAGAGCACCCAGTGTTTTATCTCAGTCGTAGGCTCCAACCCAGGGAGGAATGCTATGCAGCTGTAGAAAAGGAATATCTAGCCATAGTGTGGGCACTGCAGAAACTTCAGCCTCATCTGTATGGAAGGAAATTCACTATACTTACAGATCACAATCTCCTAACATGGTTACATCGAGCCAGCCAGCAAAATGCCAAGTTGCTAAGATGGAGCCTAGGGTTGCAAGCATATGATATGTCAGTGCTGCACTGCACTGGGATTAGCTATGCCAACACAGATGGTCTCTCAAGACAGGGAATGGGGTAATTTATACTCAGACCTAACCCTCTCAAGCAGTGTTTCTCAAGGGTCACTTGAAAAACTAGCTTGAGTTCTCGGGGGGGGGGGGGCAGATATGTGAAGGATGTCAGCCTAGCTAGATAGAATTTTGTAGATAATTTTGTGCCATTGTAAATATTAATGTAATCATTTTACAAATGTAAAGAAAACTAAATGTAAGAAAACTGTGTTATATGCTGAACTTCAAAAATGTAACCACAGTGGACCCTGTGGAAGAAAGCTATTAAGTAAAGAATTACAACATTGTTTGATCTCAAGCTCGGAGATAGGATGTCTGGACCAGCAAATTCTTTCTATTGTTTTTAAGTCAGAGATAATTGCTAGAATTTACATGTAAAATTGTCTTTTATTGCTGTGGCTTCCTGGCTTACAAAGAAATGTAAATTTTGAGATTCTGTTAGCCTGGGAACTAAATGAGAAGTGATAAAAATGATGTAATGTGAAATGACTCAGCAGTACTGGGTGTTATCAATTTAAGACTTTTTCAGAGAGAAAGATTGAGCATTTTGCATCTTGATCTAGATCTGGCAACAACTCACCAGGCACTTGCTTTGCTCTGTAAGTAAAGTTATTTAGAACTTAGTATTTCTCTTAGAGATAGATAGAATATAGCCAGATTAGTCTAGCTGTTTTCTAGATTTATGTCAGACTATCCTACAGTATTTATTTTATATAAAGAGACAGTTTTTATATTAAAATATGGTACTATGACACCTAGTGGAATTAATGTAGATTGCAATTGGAAAGTTTGTTTGTAATTAATTGTTAAATTGTTTAATTAATTAATTTTTTATGGTATAAATATGTGTGAATGCATTTGATAGTATTCTCCTTGAAGGCGAAAGCCAAGGCGCTAGAGAGAGACTATCCATTAAATCTGTGTTGGATCCTGCTTTTGGTTGTTATATTTGGATTTATTTTTTATTTTTTTTGGTTGTGATATAATATTTGATGTCCAGTGATCCTTCACTTAATGTGCCTAGAATTTTTAGGCAAGACTCGATAGAAATGAGTCAAACTACTATGGAGCAATTTACTACATCGGTGGGTGAACGAACGAATGTCCGAGTAACCCAAGAAGAACAGGTTGTTTTTTGGCAGAAATTTTTACAAAAGGAACAACTGAGAAGAATGGATAATCCTTTCTCCAATGTTGGTCAACGAGTAGGTAATTCTTTACCTGCAGATATGAAAGAAATGTTTGATAAATTGGATAAACTCATGGCTAAAGAACTGGCGGTATATTTAAATTGTCTGAGTTTACAAAGATATTTGGAACTTGCTATCACACCGAGGGGCTTACGAGCCTTTAAAAATCCTACTACCCCATTTGATTTACAAGATGAAACTGATAAAGTATTTCATAAAAGATGGGTAACAGCTGTCCATCGTTGTTCCATTGAATGGGTTAGTATTTTAGTTGAACGGGACAAGGTGAAACAAGCTAAGTTAAAAACAGATATTTCTACTGCTTGTGAGACACTATCCGGTGCAATTGGTTCGGCTCGAATGGAGCAGTGTCTTAAAGATATTCAGAGTAAATTGTTTGAGTTAGAGAAAGAACTATTGAATGTTAAAAAATACAAGCTTAATCGTGACATCAAAGACTATGCTGGAGATTCAGCTTTCTCTTGTCCAATTAACAGCAAGAGACGATGTTGAGGCGTCAGGTTTGCGGATCAGGAGGGACAAAAGCGTAATGGTGGTTCCAATGCGTATTCGGATGTATCGAGGAATGGGAGAGTGAATCAGGAGAAACGGGATTTCCCGGAACTTCCAGCAGCACAAAACCCACATTATTTTCAGCAGCCTTTTCGTAGAGGCAAGTGAGTCGAAAATGGGGAGAGAGATAGATATAGAGAAATTGACTCGATGGTGGAAAATGCACAGAGACAATATGCAGAAGCCCATACATCTGCGCAAAGGTACAAATGAGTTAGAAGGAACTGATTCAACTTGTTTTGATAGAGAAGTAAATAGACATAATGTGGACAAAGCATATATAGTAAATCTATGTGGTATGAATTTGGATGATGCAACAATTTCTATGCTTAATCGTGGTTTGAAATTTATTCCAATGGTATTACCTAGATTACATGTTTTAAAAAGTGACATATATCGTTTTATACGCAAGTTACATTTAACCTGTTTTTTTCAAAACTAGGATAATAGTATGTTTGTTAATGATGAAAGTAATAATATGTCTTCATTTTTGGATGATTCAAATGACAGTTTTTATTCTTGCATGTCAGAAGATGAAGCTTCTGTTAATAATAATGCATATAGTCAGTTGGATACATCTAAGGTGATGGTTAAAAGTAATTTTGTTCCACCTTTTTCACATGAGGGGATTAAGAATTTTTCAGCAATGATTGATTTTGCAATTGAGTCAATTTATAGTAATTTTGAGGTTAATAGACATAGTATCAATTACAATTTGACCAGATTGGAATGGCAGGCCCTACAGGGATTAATTAAAAACCATGAATTAATAATAAAACCAGCAGATAAGGGCAATAAAGTTGTATTGATGCATTATACACAATATGCTCAAATGTGTTTAGAACATTTAAATGACAGTGAGACCTATAGTAGATGTGAAATTAAAGAATATGAAGAAGCTGTAAAACAATTTGATGTTTTACTTCAGAAAGGATACCGGTTGGGTTATTTTTCAAAGGATGATATATGTAAGAAATTTAAGATAGATAATTGTGAAATAGCTACATTTTATTGTTTACCGAAAGTGCATAAGAATATTCATCATCCCCCAGGGCGTCCTATTGTGTCAGCATGTAATTATTTTTTACATAGCATGGGTAGATTTTTACTTAGTTTTTTATATCCACATGTTATCAATATATCCACATGTTATCAAGCAGGTATCTTTTATTAAAGATAGTTTTGATTTTCTAGAAAAAATATTACCGATTGTATGGACCAAGGATATGTATTGGTTAACGGCAGATGTAAAAGGTTTATACACAAGTATCAAACATGAGTATGGTTTAAAAGCATTGGAAAAAATTTTAGGAGATAGTCCACAATCTTTCTATATTATTGAATTGGTAGAATTCTGCCTTAAAAACAACTACTTTTATTTTGATGGGCAGTTGTTCCATCAGCTGAAAGGCACAGCAATGGGGGCAGTATTTGCCCCCATGTATGCAAATATAATGATGTATTTTTTTGAGATGGAATTTTTATATCAAATGGACTTTTTTAAAAAAATATGTAGTTAAATATTATCGTTACATTGATGACTTAATTTTTATTTGTAAGGGAGGAAAACAGGAAGTACATAGTTTTATGGCTAATTTACAACAGAATGAATTTGAACTGAAGTTTGATGGTTTCCAGTTAGATAAAAAAGTGAATTTTTTGGATGTAATTCTAGAGGGAAAGGAGAATGGTAAAATTGTTACTAAAGTATATCGTAAATTTGAAGAAAGTTTACATTTTTTGGATGGACATAGTTACCATCCGCCACATTTGATGAAATCTCTACCATATGGAGAATTTATAAGAGTTATGAGACTGTGTAATAATACAAATGAAGTTGATATAGAATTAGAAAAAACTTCACAGCTATTTATTAGAAGAGGTTATGATGCAAAAGAAGTAGAATTGTCTTTAAATAAGGCAAAATAAAGTAATGTATGGAAGGGGAGTAGGAAAAGAAATAAATATTTTGATAAGAAACAAAAATCTAAATATTTGGATAAAGTGTACATGGTGTAATGACTTATGATTTATTATCGGAAGAAGTCAGACAGGCAATTCAATTTTATTGGACTTAATTATTTAAGTATAAAGATTTGATAGATATGTTTCCAAAAAATATTATTTTTTCCTACAAGAGAGGTAGAAACCTTAAAGACATGTTGGTTCATGCTAGATTTTTTACACCAAATGTGAATTTAAATATAGATGTGAAATTAATGGGAACTTATCAATGTGGGAAATGTATTTCTTGTCAATATGTAAGTAAAACATTTGAGTATATAAATGGGAAATGTTTTAAATCTACTGGAAAATTTTCATGCAACACAGAAGTAGTTGTATATGCATTGAAGTGTCCGTGTGGACTATTTTATATAGGGGAAAGCAAACGTGCCTTTAAAGTAAGGTTGCAGGAGCATGTAAGAGACATTAAAAATAAAAAAATAGAAAGTCCTCTTGCAATGCATTTTAAGGATTATTATAATAGTGATCCACAAGGCATGTCTGCTACTATTCTAGAACATATTAATGTAGATAAAAATGATGAAATAGTTAAAAAGAAACTTTTATATAAAGAGACAGTTTTTATATTAAAATATGGTACTATGATACCTAGTGGAATTAATGTAGATTGCAATTGGAAAGTTTTTTTGTAATTAATTGTTAAATTGTTTAATTAATTTTTTATGGTATAAATATGTGTGAATGCATTTGATAGTATTCTCCTTGAAGGCGAAAGTCGAGGCGCTAGAGAGAGACTATCCATTAAATCTGTGTTGGATCCTGCTTTTGGTTGTTATATTTGGATTTATTTTTTATTTTTTTTGGTTGTGATATAATATCCTACAGTATTTGTTTTAAAGCATTTTCCTGTGATTTCTGAACTCTTTATTGTCATTGTGTTGAATTGATGAGATTTGTCTTGTGTTTTTCTTATTTACTATTAAATATTTTTAAACCTTTCAACTGTGACTGTTTTGTGTAGAGATAATTTAATATTGAGTACTTTTATGTATTTGGTGATACTGTCCAAGCCACTCCAATAGTTGTGCTGCTCAGTCACACTTACTATTTGGATAACAATAAAAGTACACAGTAAAACTGGTCACGCTTTGGGAAGGGCCTTATAGTAGCTAATATTAGTGGTTGGTGGCAGTTGGTACTACCTTATAGTCTGGGCAGGAAGGGGGCACAGCTGGAGAACCTGTGCCAGCCTTTCCCAAGGGTGTCTGTGTCTTTGTATATAAATCAAATCTTAAAGTGTGTGTGTGTGTGTGTGTGTGTGTGTGTGTGTGTGTGTGTGTGTGTGTGTGTGTGTCAACTACTTGGGCAAGGACACAAAGCACTGTTTGGACAGAGAGTGTGCTGAAGGTTTTAGCTTGACCACTAGCCTGAGATCTGGACCCTATAGCTGTGCCAGTGGGGAGTCTATTGGGGATCTGGAGAGAAAGGGAAAAAACAGCCACAGAATGACTATGATCTTTGTGTGCTCTTAAGGGAAATTGTACTTTTTGTGTGTACTTGTTATCCCCCCAATGTGCACGCCCCTCACTGGTGCTAGTGGTGAGGATTGAGGCTCCTTGATTACTGGACCAGTGCATGGGTGTCACAGGGGGAATTATAAAAGCAGCCAGAGTGACTAAAAATCTTCAAAACTTTTTTGCCCCAAAGGAGAAAAATGGGAATTCATTCTGAACTAACAACTATGCTAACCAAGCCAAAATCTAACAACTACAACAATCATTTTAACCCACAACTACTATGTACAACAAGGGGAATGGTGGCTGGGTGCAGCTGCTACAGCAGTGAAGAATTCAAACATCTATTGGTATGAGTAAGTATGACTTGCACGACTGTACTATTTTCAGCATTCTCACTATTGCAGTAGCCTTTGAGGTAGATTACCAGGGCTTACCCAACCTGGAAGGAGGAGGGATAAGGGCCCAGGAGCCCCTAAAGTATAGCCCTTGTAAAGCCTGCTCTGGACTTAGACAAGGAGTCCAGTTCATAGTCCTCTGTAAATGTACAAATAGAGGACCAAATTACTGCCTCTAAAGCTTCTAGAGTCCAGTCCTTTCCAATATGTTATCGAAGAAGCTAAGGTTTTGGTGGAGTGGGCCTTAACCCTGCCTGGAATAGTTTTGCCATAGTTAGAGTAACAAAGCACAATAGCAGTGGGCAACTGTCTGGATATAAAGTCTGTTTACACATTGGTTAACCTTTCTTAGGTCCAGAATAGAACATAAATAGCTGATCAGTCTTCTTGAAAGATTAATTCTGTCACAGAAATACCTGAGTTGCCTGTACACATCCAAATTATGAAGAATCTTTTCTCCCTTGTTTTTAGAATCTGGATAGAAAACCAGGAGATTAATGGCTTGATTCAATGTGAATTCTAAAGCAACCTTAGGCATAAATCAAGAGTTAGTCCACAGAATGACCCAGTCTCATTGGAAAAGCACATAGGGTTCCCCATCATGTCAGCTTGCAACTCAGATACTCATCTTGCAGATGTCAGAGCAATAAGTATAACAGTCAATTGAAACTGATGGATGTTCGGTTGTATCAAACTCCCTTTGTCCTGTGTGAGAAGATATGATAATTGCCCTTGGCCAATTCCATAAGAAGGGAGAACCAATTTTGCCTGGTCTAAAAGGGATTTACCTTAATGATGTTTGGTAAATCTCTCTCTCTCTCTCTCTCTCTGAATCTTCAGAAGTACCTTGGAAATAATTGGAAAGAATGGAAATACATATAGGAACATTGCTGACCAAGGGAATGAAAGAACAGTAACTTGGGATAGACAATAAAGGTCAGGAATACTTCTCGGTATACTTCCACCTTGTCTTTGGGTAGAAAGGCTTTTTGCATGAGAATGTCTAGAAGGTACACTAGAAAAACAGTTGTGTGTGCAGGGTCAGGAAATATTTCTATATGTTTATCTGAAACCCCAAATGGGTTAGAAGGAAGCTTTTGTAAAGGGCTCCTGGCATCTGGATTAAGACTGCACATATAAGCAAATTGTCTACAGAAAATGGGTATATGTTTTTAAATACTCGTGCTTCAGAGGGTCCAATGGATAATGCAGAGAATTAATAATGTGGTCCAGATATGCAAACATCTTAGGAATCTGTTGAATTTGTGAGCTATTGGAAAGTGATAGTAAGCATCGTTAAGCTCTAAATTTATTGTAACCCAATGGTCTGGGAGCAGTGCTAACCCTGACTGAAGGGTCAACATCCTGAATATTGGAACCTTCACAGAGAGACTGAGAAAAGAGAGATCCAAAACTGGTCTCCATTAGTGCTCTTTTTTTTGGGACCAGAAATAAAGCTCCTCAAAATAATGGATGAAGCCAAAGCCCTGAAAAATAGTATCAACACAATTGTACACACCTTTTAAGGCATATTGACACACTTAAGAGAGGTTCAACACAATCTGATTCACAAACTACCTATCTTCAGGGGTCAGAGAAGCAGAAAATCTTCTAAGCTTATCACACATTTTGAAATAAACTTCCCCATATAGTCTTGGTAATTCCAGATCCTGAAGGCAAATGTAGCAGAATAAAAAAATCTCTTACCCTGTTTGTCCAACCTGTTAGCCTCCTTACCCCAGGAACTAAGACAGAGAGGAAAACATCCTTTTTCGCTGCAGGAGCTGTAACTTAAAGCAGCCAGGTCAGCTATTATAAGATGAGAGCAAATAAATTTATTAGCTTGTGAAACTCTATACAATGTATCTACTTTTTTAGGAACTGATGGAAGAGAATCAGGAGCATTACATGCAGCTTTTATAGTATCTTCCACTGCTGATAAAATAGGAGGAATGGGTGCAGAATTGGAAACTTCTTGTTTAAGAAAATCATAATGTGTTGAACTCTGGGGGAACATCTGTCTATTCCTAAGGAAATACACCCCTTGGTTTGGAAATAGTCTCCTTATTTCCAGTGTGATTAAGTTTCTGTTTCTTTTATCTAGTTATATCCATAAGCGGAGAGCAGCTTGGGAATAGCATACCACCCTGAGCAAGAGGTCACTTTCCCCAGGCACCTTGTGAAGCTCCTCCTGAAGTATCTCCTGTACCCAAAATGGACAAGTCTCCCTTGCCCAAGGTGGACACTGGAATAGTCACAGAGGCTCCCCAGTCCTTAGTGGCCAGGAAGGTTACACTAGAGGGATTCAAGGAAACAGGTCGGTGGTCTGAGGAACCATCAGTAGCCAATGCATAATCATCTACCTTCAGTTGAGGTATAGAAAGAGTCTGCACTGAAGGCAAGGGTTTGTGATTTCATTGTTTTTTCTTTTTGGGCACATTTGGAGAAGGACCAGTAGGATGCTGTAGACTGAGGAGAAGCCTGATTGCCGGTAAGGTATGACTGAAGGAGTTAGTTGAAAAGTAAGCTGTCGCTATAAAAAGCATAAATAAGACACATTTACAAACCTTTAGAAAGTACTCTAAAATAAAGTTGCACAAGCAGAGCACACAATTCCCCTGTCAAAACAGAGACAAATTTACGTAAGTTAGCTGCCCTGTAAAAATTATATGAACTTAAGTAAACAAGTAGTAAACATACCGTTTACAACAGAGTCCATATACCTTTAAGAAGTTATCCAAGGGCTTCATAAATGCATAAATACTGATGACGTGCAAGCTAGACTGTCATTTTGTAGTAAGCAGTTAAGATGTAAGCATGTATGTCTGTATGTATGTAAAGTCTGTCTGTTAGCCAGTTTGTTTGTATTTTATGATGTTGCTATCCATCCTGACATGTTTCTGTGTATTAAAGCATCTAAATGGAATACCCCACCTGCTTGTCATCTATGTGAAAGAGGGATGAGTGACATGGTGTCAGAAGCGGCATGTGTAAAGGCTTGAAGTTAGAGGCGGCATGGCTAAAATGACTTAAGGCAGTTGTTTGGAACTGGTGGAATATACAAGAGTGAATCATCCCTAAAATGTGCAAACTTTGCAAAACAGGTCAGAAATTAATTTCAGATATTAGAACTTGCTCAGCACTATTTCTTATCATAAAATATGAAACGAGGCACACATAACATTCTAAATGATATTCACATAAATCGATATGTACAATATTGATAAAAATATTCAAATTACTACTGAAATTGTTTGAAATAAATTCCGAATTGCGTACAGTGAATAAAATAAAAGGAAACGTCCACATTTTCGTAAAGCATGTATTTTTCTTAAGCAAATATGTCCGAGTTATCAGAAGTGTATAGAGTGTTTGCATGTTTGTGCAGTAAAGTTATTTCACAGAACACAGCCATTACAGAGCATATTTCACAAAGTACAGTATTTCAAAGAATTTATTGTGTATTTGAATGTTATTACATGTCACGAGTAGCCCTGAGTTCCCTTAGTCAAATGGTTTGACTGAACGTGCAGTTCAAAGTGCAAAACAGTTACTAGAGAAGAGAAAATGAGATAATAGTGATGCTTTCCTGAATCTCTTGAATCTCACAAATGTTCCTCATGATAAACATCTTGGTTCACCTGCTCAGAGACTTCTGTCAAGATAAACTAGAACCACATTACCAATCAGTAGTCAATTGTTGGTTCCATGTGTCAAGAACAACTGATCAGTGAAAAGCCAGTCTGTTGAAAAAACACCTAACCCAGAAGTCCTACTACGATAAGACCAGAAAACAGCTCAATCCATTACAAGATGAAGTGGTAAGGATGCAAACATCCAAAGGTTATGATCTGATTGGTGTCGTGCAGAGTATTTGCCCAGAACCAAGATCATACATTGTGGAATCACAAGGATCAATCTTTAGGTGGAATTGGAAACATTAGAGATCGGTGTTCAGGCCTGTACCACAGCACATACCCTGTGAGAGAGACTCTCAGAGTGAGTTGTCAGGAGTTCCAATTCCTGAGGAAGTTCCAGAGAACATTCCTGTTCCTGTGACGAATCCAGAAGTTCCTGATATGAGTTGTTCACTGAAGACTGTCCTTTTTGCCAAATTTGGTCCAGATTGTTATGTTGTGAGATATGGTCACATCTCTAAACCCTGTAACAGATGTGAAGCAACTTGGACATGAACATTGTGTTTTGTTTCTAATGTACATAGTAATGCAGGTCAAATTCTGATATTGTTTTTACAAAGGGCAATCTTTTTAAGAGGGAGACTGTAGATCAATGTGTGCATATACCTTTAAGAAGCTATCCAAGGGCTTGCACAAGTGTATAAATACTGAGCACATGCAAGCTAAACTGCCATTTTGTAATACACCGTTAAGATGTAAGCATGTATGTATGGAAGGTCTGTCTGTTTAGTTAATTAATTTGTATTTTATCATGTTGCTATCCATCCTGATGTGTTTCTGTGTATTAAAGCATCTAAACGAAATACCCCACCAGCTTGTCATCTATGTGAAAGAGAGATGAGCGACAGTAATCTAGCCTTTGACCATTGTGTCTACAGTGGTGAGAAAATCATTCTATGTTGCGCAACTTATAAACAAAGGAATGATATCGAAGTCAAAGGAAGTCATTGTTCCACTGTATTCAGCATTCATCAGACCTATCATTGAGTACAGTGCCCCCGTTGGTATGTACCTAACCAGGCATATCCAACAACTGGAAAGTCTGCAAAGGTTTCTCACTAAAAGAACACAGGGCATAAGTAAAATATCCTCTGCAGATTGCCTCAAGGCCCTATCCCTGTATTCAGTCTCCTACAGGCTTTTGAGGGGAGATCTATACCTGGCATACATGGCATTGTCAGACCCCACTCTGATGGACCTCCTGCATATCCACAAAACCAACAGCACCAGAATTACCCATTCTTGCCTGTGATCTAAAAGTGACCTGCTGGAGAGATAGGTATATGTCCCAGAGACTACTGCTTCTATGGAACAGGCTCCCCATCCATGTGAAGCGGAGTTCCTCCCTAACCCAATTCAAGTGCAACTTGGACAATTGGATGGGAAACCGGAACTTCATCCCTGGTTTGGCACCTATGTCTCTAATTGACACAGGTAACCTGTAAATGGTTCATCTCTCAGGCCCATGCTTACACTTATCAAGGGTATCAGAACATGTCAGAGATTTGGGATGCATGGCCAGGCTTAAAAAGGTATTTGTGGTCATTAGCCTAGTAAACACCTATGAACCTATGAACATCAGGTTTGACAATCCATTGGTCACTCCAACTGGGGATGTGTCCTGAAGATAACCTTATATTGCAGGGAAAGGGCTATTACATTTGAAACAGTTGAAAGAGAAGAGCTGTAGCTGATCTGTAGCACACCCCACCATCACCCATCCAGCATAGAGGATGAGTGATGGTGCAGAGTAGAGTATGCAGGAGGTGTTGGCTACCAGACAAGCCATTGCCATTGAGAATGTGGCCAGTATGTCCCAGGACATACCCGCAGTGATTACAGGGAGGTGTGTCCAGTGGTCAAGGGAAGTGAATATTCAATAAATGCCCATGAAGAAGGGGCAAATCATATGCCATAGAAGGTCTAAGGGTCAGCCAGATGAAGAGCAGATATACACCACCCTGGAAGATTAATAAAGTGAGGGACATAACCTGTGCAGTTGGGATCATTTATCATATGGTACTGTGAATACAGTGCAGCTACTCTCAGGTTAGGCATACACATTACTTAGGGGAGTCTAGACTGTCTGGCTGACATTGCACTTTGGATTATGGATAGCAACTTTCCTCCCTGGACAACAATATGTTGCCAGATTTACACCATGTATTGGGGGATAGGAGGTTGACTTGCCTAATCTATTGCATCATGATTAGCAAAAAAACAGGTAGTGCGTGACACCATCTTTAATGATTTCATAGATATCTCAGACAGCATTGGTCTGACATTGTCTTCACATTATGTGGAGATAAATTTTCAGAGGGCAAGTATTCAGTTCCATCTGATTGGCCATCTCTAATCCACACCCAACATGGATATGTATTCCACCTGAGTCAGGTCATCTGGTACTTAGTGTAGCAGCTCACAGTATGCCAGTGACCCCATTATTCCAGATGGAGGTCAAGGAACTAATGGCCTATTTGACCCTTAGGGGAATACCAGCAGTGACCTATGATGTGGCCCTGGCTTCCTCTAGACCATTGTACATCACTTACAGTGAGGAGCTGTCCAGTGTGTGTCCACTATCTGTCTCCCCTGTACCTGTACCCTGCCTGATATCATCCCTAGGTAGAGTACATATGTCTGTTTACTATGCTGTGTGTGTGTGTGTGTGCACTGTTTATGTATGCCTGTGTGTCACTGAGATTGTGTGGCTCCAGCTATATGATATCGTTGTGGATCACCCTTTTATCATCTACCTTCCAGCTGGATGTTTCATTGCTATTGAATCCTGATACTTCAGCTTTTTTCCCCTGTGTCCTGGTTTGGGCTCCTTTATGGCTGACTGTGGCTAGCTACATCCCTTTCTTCACCTAAACAGAGCCAGTTTTAAAGCAAACACCCACTCCAGGGACCTAAACCTATACTATCACATCAACACCAAATGGCTTCACATTTACTTAACCCAACATATTCTCTATTTCTGGAATAGGCTGCCATTACATATCAAGCAAAATACTTCCCTAACAACCCATAGAACAAGTCTGGATGACCGGATGGGTGATGTATTCTTTCCTGGGATATGTGGTTAAAATTTTATTTATTTTTTATTTAGTTTGTTTACTGAAGTAGGACACTGATCAAGTCTGAGCAATTTCAGGTCCAGACTGGGAGAATTAAATAAAAAAACATTATTCAAAGAGATGAATTCCATAATATAATGCAAGGGTAGAAACATAGTGTGTAAAAGGAACAAAATTCTGCTTACTGGTGAACATTGTTAGTCTCCCCTCAATACTGGGTAATGTGGTTCTTTGGCCATAAGCTTATGAACATCTGCAGTGTTGGTTATGTTTTCTAGTACATTCCTGTGCTATTAGGTTCAAAGGAATAAAACAGTAAAGTAATGCTGATGGGCTGTCACATTGTGTATCAGAAGGCAAAGCAGCCAAGTACCATGGCTGTGTTAGATGGATATTATACCAGCACAGAAGAACGGTTACCATAACAACACAGAGCAAAAGTTACCCTAAATAATCTCATGTTATGGGAAAACGGAAATGATTCTTTGTAATTCAAAGTGCATGAGGTTGTGTAAAAAGACAGTGATGATGAATCACTGTACCTGCAATTTACAGCTAGAAAGGATTTGTTTTCTGTGTGTTGGGCTTGGCATGCATTTTGTGCTCAGATGCAAGGTGAAGCCTAAATGTTGGATAGTACACTTGAGGGGCACTTGGGGAAGATGAAGTCCACTGTTCCTAGCATCAAGTAGTAGCCAAGTATTGACATAAAAAAAAATAAACACATCACTAAGCTGTACTGGATTCTGAAACAGACAACCACCCCTGCAACCATGGTAATGGCTGGCAGCATATCCATATTTATGCTGCATGGCCGTTAGTGGACACGGTTTTTAATTATCGTGGTTGCATACTTTAAGTGGAGGAGGTCTTTTTCACTGATAAAAAATACCTGTATAAAAGGCTGTTATTTTGTTATAAACAATACTCATGAAGAACAGCCTTCCAAGATATAAGGGATACTGACAGCTAATAACTGCATATCACCAAAACGTTTAAAATTACATAGAACAAAATGATGTCAGCATTCATCCCTTCTGGTTCACATTGTTCATTCAGTCAAAATATTAAGGTTATAAACCCTGGTAAAAAGGTGTTATAGCACAAGACAGACAATTCCTATTTGTGTATGTAAATATAAGTGCATGCAACCACTGTTAAAGTGCAAGCAGTGTTGTTCTTATACTGAACTTAAGGTCCTGCCTGCACTTATAGAAACTGGCTATATAAAGAGTAGTACAGGAAAAGCGCTAAATGCACATAAATGCTAGGCCATGCAGATGTTTTTGTACTGGACAACACACGTTAACACAGGACTATAGAGATGGAAAACGGCAGCCAGATGAAGCTGTCCCTAAACCTGTGCTTCTGGTATACATAGCTGACTGAAGTAGGTGGCATGTGGATGTGACATGCAGGTCAAATTCAAAGCACCTACCTAAAGCAAATGTTAACATTCACTACACTATAACTGCACTTAGAGTACCAACTAGCATCACATATTTGAAAAAAGTATGGATGACCAGTTTCTTACAGTTAGAATAGATGATCATGGTCATACCCAAAGGACTGATGACCATAGTCATATCCCAAGCAGTACAGATGACCATTGCAATAGTCAAAGGAGGATATATGACCAATTTCACAGTGCAAATGAGATAGAAGATCAGAGTGAATGATGGATGGATGACCAGTCTTGTTCTCCAATGTCAGAATATTTCAGTACTAAATCATTAGAATCCCAGAAGAAGGATTCTGCATTACAGCTGAATTCATTTGATATATCTGCCCAGGCCAAGAGATGTTTGCATAAGCACCCAAGAACGTATTTGTTATGAACTGCAATCAAGTAAAATAATGTGTGCCATTTTCACAGCTGTGCAGAATTATGGACAGCAAATATAGTTTAATGGGCAGCCATTTTTATCCATAAAACAAATCTTAGATAGTCATTGCTCATTTAGGGTTCAAGCCAAATCTATCCACTCCAGTCTTCTTACTAGTGTTGTCATCTCAAGCCCTAAGAAAATATGCCACTGTAATAAGTAGAAGAAGACGAGAAAAGAAAATATGCCACTTTTTTAAAAGTGTTAGAAGTCAAGGACAACTTTGTTTTTTACTGAAGCAGCTGCTAGCTTAAAATAAAAGTTGTTCACATGTTTTTAAATAGTCTACAGTTTATATTTTGTTTCTGTATTTCTTGTGCCATTATTTGTGCTAAACATTTATTTGCAAATCCCGTTAACTGGTGTTTGTTACCTGCAGAGCTGTTTTACCTCTCATCCAGGAAGGACAGTTTCACACCTGACTGGCAGATAACAAATTATTTTGATAATTGTGCATTATACTGTGTCCTGCTTTTCCATTTATTTCCATAGGTGGGAAATCCAAATCTGGTCACAGTATTCCAAATGACCATTCAAGAAAGAGAAAAGCAAATCCTGTGTGCATCACAGTAGACACGTTGGTGAAAGGATGTGTGTTTGTAAGTACTTATTTCTGTATTTTGTTCATCAAAAGCAACAAAAAGAAGTTCTGTTATCAAAAATTATATTTTTAAACCAACACGTTCCACTATCCCTATGCCATTGGGAAGTCAACCTCATACACAAATTATTTAAAGCTAGCAAATCTGTGCTTGACAGTTTAATACTAATAAACATCTTTCCTTTTTAAGTTGTTCCACCACATAGTATCACCTAGTCAAATTTTTTTTTCCCGACTGAATTTTTTTTTAATTGACAAGTCATACATTGGTGTAATGGATGGCATTGCTACTTAACAGCACTTGGTTTACCAATTTGGCCCTCAGCTCATGCCTTTCATGTGGAATTCAATCATCCTCCATGTGTGTACATAAAGAATGGCCAGTGCTGTTGGACTGCTGCACTGCAGTCCCTCCAACATTGCCAAGAAAATAAGTTTTTGGTATAAATGGTTTATTTATGTTTTTTATTGTTGTAATTTTGTTTATTCATTTTAATCTAAATTTTCAGCTGTGTGACTTGTGCAGCTCAGGTTAGCTGCTGTGTCCTTAAGATGTGTACCATTTATACTTTAGTCATGAATAGGATTTATGAAAAAGAGAAAAGCACATAATTATTGATTGCTAAGCTGCTTTTAAAACGGCCGAGTATATATGGTATTGTTCTGTTAATTTGTAGGCTGTAATACCATTTATACCCACTGTCTTAACTTATTTTCTTAAAGTGCTGCTGCTACAGATGCCATTTAGGCTGCAATAGCCAGAAAAAAATACAGCGTGGGCTGTTTAGTATGGTAGTCAGAAGTTATAGCCTTCTCTAGCCAAATCTGCTGCTCTGATCATACCCGACTGGTATTCATGCTTAGCTGAACTGACCAGTTAGAGGCAGGATATCCTTTTCAATGATTTTAATTTTTCTGTTTTTTTTTTTTTTTTTTTGTGGTGCAAAAAAGCATTGACAGGGAGCTCAGTTTTGCATCATGAATAGGACAACCTGCTGAACAAGAATTTTTTAGATCCTTTTCTTTTTCATGCATGTAATTAGATGATTTATATTGTTAAGCATCTGTGAAATGTGGAATACCCCAAGAAGCAATATTTCCTCTCTGTAGTGCATATATAACCACAAACAGATCTGGGAAAACAGTAAAATTGGCCGTTACACACACCCAGTATGAAGGACACTATCACAGTTTTCAGTAAATGGTTCTAATTGAAAATTGATCCCTTTCAAATCTGCACACACTGTATTCTTTTGCAAAGAAATACGGACTTGGACAGAATAATGCTTATGATTTTGTGTAATGTTATCTTCATTAGGGTAGCTACAAAGGGAGGGTGGGCTTGTTTTAACTAAATGAGATTGCAGTTTCACCATGCACCTGTGGCAAGTTCATTTAAGAGGTGAGTTCTGTCTTTAAGACGGTCCACATTTATATGCAGTGATAGAGGATGACTATGAAAAAGGTCTAAGGAATCATGGTGTTCAAATAGCTACTGAGCTTTCTAGGTTAACAGTCTGTAAATATTGATTACAGTATTTAACTGTTTCAGATTTATGATTAAGAGGTTTAGATGGATACAAAGCAAAAGATCTGATGTTAATCTTTCCATTCATCACTGATGGGTTTGGTTCCAAGCCCTCGGAACCGAGTTGCCCTAATACCAAGCCCGTGCCAGCCAAAAACTCTAGAGCTAAGTTTCTACCAACAATGCCCTTCTCCCTGTTACCTCAGATCTAGTTTGCCATGTAGCCATAAAGTCGTGATTCAGCCAAGCTCTCAGCTAAGTGGAAGTCCATGAGGTTGCTTTCACATGCAACTGAAGGGGCGGGTAGAGCTGCAGGTTCAGGCATAGTTATGAGACATCATGCCTGGATGCGCATTTATGACCTCGCAGATCCCTTCAAGTCTTTCTTTCTGAATGCTCCCATCGAAGCATTTTCCCTGTTTGGCTCCAAATTAAAGGACACTCTGGCCAGGTGTGAGCAGGACGATAAGACCCTGTCTGCCGTAGGTCTACGTTTTTCCAACCCTCAACATTCTTACTCCAGGAATCCGAGGAGTGCGAAGATGTGGTACAAAAAAATCTCAGGGCCCATTCTGTGCCACATGTGGTAACGATACCCCCAGGGGCAGAGGGGAGTAACAATTCTGGAAGATGCCCCTATCGAGGCAGAGGTGGTCCACATAACCAAGACCCCAGAGACTCCTCCTTTGAGCAGCCTTACCAGTGCTCCTGAAGAGTTGCCCGATTACTTTCCTCTGGAAGCAGTTGGGGTCATTTCTCTCTGCACCAAGCTGCCTGGCACTCTATTACCACCGATTTTTGGGTGCAGAATATCATTACCAGAGGTTACACCATTGCCTCTTTACTTATCCAAAACTTCCCGACGTTTCACCCAGTCAAAGGAAAGAAGCAGCTTCAGAAATAAAAAAGCTGTATCAAAAAAGTCATCCAACTAGTCCCACCAGACCAATGCGGATCCGGATTTTACTCAAGATTCTTTTTGGTGCCAAAAAAGATAGGGGACTGGAGACCCATTCTGGATCTCAGCAGTTTGAACAAGTCTGTTGCCCAAACCAAATTCTGGGTGGTCACAGTTCAGTCCATTCTCCCTTTTCTAAGGGAAGGCGATTGGATTTGCTCAATAGATCTCCGGGACGCGTATTACCACAGCAAAATAGACAAACGCTCCAGGAATCTACTTTGCTTCTGGCTAGGAGCCAATCATTACCAGTTTTGTGCCCTGCCATTCTGTCTCTCTACAGCCCCCAGAGTGTTCACAAAGTGCTTGGCAGTGCTTACAGCTCATTTGAGACTGCAAGGATTCCGGGTGTTTCCTTACTTGTACAATTGGCTCCTTACCACCCCCAACAAACATCTTCTGGTAACAGCCCTGCAATACACATTTTCTCTGGCAGAAGTTTTGGAGATCATTGTGAACTGGGACAAATCAACCTTACTCCGGCCCAGCAGATAGAATTCATTGGAGCAGTCTTCGACACTCGATCCTGTCTGGTGTCACTCCCAGTTCACAGACTCCAAAGACTGAGGCTTCAGCTCCGGGTGATACTCTGTCAAAACAAAGTCTCCGAAAGAGAGGTTCTTCAGATCCTAGGATCCATGGCAGCTTCTGTACCAATAGTGCATCTTGCAAAACTGCACATGCAAATTTTTCAGTGGCTTCTTCTCTCTCAGTGGTTCCCAAACCATCACCCTCTATGTTTTCAGATTCAGATATCCAACTCTTGCAAGCAGGACCTTCTTTGGTGGATGAGGCCATACACAGAATTTTGGAACCGCCCAAGGCCATTGTGACCATGGATGCTTCCCTGATAGGGTGGGGGGGAGGGCATTTCCAGGGAAAGACCGTTCAAGGCACATGGTCCACTTTGGAGGCCAATCTGCATATCGGTTTTCTAGAACTGAGAGCGGTGCTGTTAGCGTTGCAAGCATTCCAAACGGTTCTTCCTTCTGGAATGATTGCCATTCAGTCAGACAGTGTCAGTAGTCTGGTATATCAACAAGCAGGGAGGAACCAAGTCATACCTCCTGTGTCGAGAAGCCATGAGAATTTGGCAGTGGGCGATAGCTTTCAACTGCTTTCTGATAGCAGTGCATATCCCAGGGAACTCCAACTTGATTGCAGACAAGTTGAGCAGATGCATTCTCTTGCCTCACAAATGGTCTCTCAATCCTGAAGTAGCGGCAGAAATTTTCAGCCATTGGGGCTAGCCTTGCTCCGACCTTTTCACCTCCCCATCCATCAGCAAATGCAGCAGCTATTTTGCCCTATTCCCCCAAAGGGGGAGTCCCCGAGGGGTGCTCTAATTCACGATTGGCCCACGGGACTTCTTTATACCTAGCCCCCCATTTCTCTGATTCCTCAATTCATAAAGAAAGCTATTTGGTTGAAATGCAAAGGGATCCTCATAGCCCCCTTTTGGCCTCGACAAGTTGGTTCCCCTTCCTTCGGCCTCATCTGTTATATCCACCATGGATTCTGGACCCTCTTCCAGACCTGATTTTTCACCATCAAGGGTTGAGTCTCCCGAATCTATCCAGTCTCAAGCTGACAGCTTGGTTTCTCCACTTCCGTTAGTTGCCATGCAGGATTATCTCACCTCACCTGTTCGTGACATTATTCTTGCCTCTCATAAAACATCCACCAGAAGACTATATTGGGACAAATGGAAAAGGTGTTTTATTTGGTCAAAGGAAAAGATGCTAGATCTGTATTCTGCTCCAGTCACAGCAGTCTTACAATATCTGTCTAAGTTTTTTGAAGATGGAGCCACAGCCACTACCAAATGAGTACATCTGGCAGTGATTTCTAATTACCATAATGGGCTGGATGGTACTCCTGTCATATTACTGTGTTTATGTAAAGCTTTTCTCAAGGGAGTTTCTCACATTAGACCTCTAGTAAGGCAGCCTATAGAGTTATGGAATCTCATGTTAGTTCCCCAATCTTAGACTCAACCCCCTTTTGAACCCGCAGCAAAATGTGACCTCAAATTCCTGTCATGGAAATCTCTCTTCTTGATAGCCATCATGTCAGTCAGACAAATTTCGGAGTTGCAGGCATTGTGCACCAAAAGATCCTATTGAATCTTTCAGAAGGACAGAGTATCACTCTGGACAAATCCATCTTTTCTCCCCAAAGTTGTTTGACTTGTCCATAAATCAATCTGTTGACCTACCAGTATTTTTCCCAAACTTTTCTAATAAAGGAGAATACTGCTTACATTCCTTGGATGTGCACAGGCAATTGAGAGTTTATTTAGACAGGACCAAAACAATACGCAAGACTGACCAGCTTTTCATTTCCTTTTTTGGGCCTAGAATGGGAAATTCAGTCTCCAAGGTCACTTTATCAAAATGGCTAAGGGACTGCATGCACTTCACCTATTCATTTGCAAAAGAACCTATTCCATGGAATATTAAAGTACATTCCACTAGATCGATGGTAACGTCTGTAGCCTTCCATTCCAGGGCTTCTATGGATGACATTTGCGCAGCAGCCACTTGGGCTAAACCCTGTACTTTTATCTATCATTACAAATTGAATGTGGTCTCCAGAGAGAGAGCTGCCTTTGGCTCAATGGTTCTCAGGAAGGTTCTTCCATAAGGGCCACCCAAGGATCTCAAGGTAGCTGGGGACTCTGTCCCATCAGTGATGAATGGAAAGAAGATTAACAACATCAGATAAAGAAGTTATGTTTTACCATAATGTTCCATCTGTGTTGTTGATCTTCTGTTATTCATCACCTCCCTCCCTCCTTCCCCCACCAAAGGCTTCGGGGGATGCTTTGGGTCCAAGTGGTGTCTTAGGGCATTTGTGCAGAAATGGCCTCTGCTTTACTTGTATAACATGGGCAAACTCGATCTGAGGTAACAGGGAGAGGGGTATAATGGGTAGAAGCTTAGCTTAAGAGTTCTTGGCTGACACGAACTTGGTATTAGGCCGACTTGGTTCCAAGGGCTCGGAACCAAACCTATCAGTGATGAATGAAAGAAGATCAACAACACAGATGGAATGTTATGGTAAGACATAACTTCTTTTTTCTTGGTTCATCCAGATGGCATATATTTGAAATAATGTACAAATATCAGGTATACTAGTAGCCATTAATAGTATTAATACCCCAGGCTGAAGGATCTGAAAGAAGTTAAAAACAAGAGTCAGAGTATTGTTTTGTATACCTAAAGTAGGTTTGTTTTCTCTCATAGTAGTGTCATTTTTGTTTTATGGGAGTAATCTATTTACAGGCCACTGTAGCTAGATCTTCCTTGGGATTCAGAAAAACTTAGCTTGATGTGGAAGCCTTAACTCAGAAGAATTCCACATCTTGCTAATCATTTCAAATTCGGAGACTGTTCTACTGCTGAGGTTTTCCTTCTTATGGGGGGGGGGTCAGTGCAGAGAGTGGTCTCATGGGCAAAGCCATATATTAAAGTGTCAGTCCAGGGAGAGTAGCTAATACTGATTTGTGCTCTCCCCAATAAATTTCCATGGCTTCTGATTTGCTTGCCCAAGCACTGAATAAAATTTCACACTATGAATAAAAACTGTAAGGGGTGGCAGGGAAGGGATTGCTTCCTTCTATACTTGTATTTGATCAGTTAAAAATGTATGCTGTCCCCAGTGCAGTTATAACAACTGGAGACTGTAGTGTCTCAAGCTTTTATTTCTTACTGGCATAAGCAAGATAGCCACTTGTCATATGCGGTGATGTATGACCAAGTATACATTTAACAATACAACCATGCAGAAGAAATGAGCCTACTCCACTATTGCTCCACCCTTCAAGTTAGCCTGGCCCATTTCCTTGTTCTCTCCAGCCTCACCTTGCTTTGAAGTTACTATCCACCCATGGCCTGCATGACTTTTTGCCATATGTTAACATTTCCTCGCACATCCCAAGGATGTTCTGTAGGTGAAATAGCAGTCACCCAAACTACTAGCAGCCATGCATGCTCTGAATGAGTGAAAATGTATGTGTGCGTGTGTGTGTGGGGGGGGGGGGTTGAACTTCTTGTGATAGGCTGGCACCTTCTGCAGGATGAGTTCCTCTAACTTATACCAACTGAGTGCTGAGATAGCCTCTCACTTCCCTGTGACCCTGAATTGGACTGAGAAGGTTATTAGAAAAACAATAAATGAATGAATGTGACACCAGATTTTCATAGCTTTATTTTGGTAAAGATTAATTTATTTGTTTAATGCGTGCACACACATTTTGTCATGCCTGCTCTAGGTCATCAGCAGCTTACAGTAACACTTCATTGATGAGTGTACAGGCATACCTCTCAACCTGGAAACCTCAAAAGTCTGGACAAAGGCCCATGAAAAGTAGGTACAACTGGCCAAAAAGTCGGGATGCTGATTAACGTAAATTTGCAAACATAATTATATAACCATGCCCACTCCAATGGAATTGTGGAATACCAACTTGAAGATTGAAGTCACTAAATAATAATAAATAATTGTAGACTTTTTAATTTCAGACTTCACATCCCTCAGAAAATGCATAATAATGCAAAACCGGTTATTCTAGCAATTATCTGCATTTACAGGAGTAATATTTAAAATCCATCCCTCTTTTTGGGCCTTTGTCCCACCATTATTTTTGGCTTTGTCCATATTTCTTGATCTGAGAGATTGAGAGGTATGTTAGCAAGTAATACCCTAATGAAACACAAATGTCAGAGCCGAGCAAGCAGCTCAAACTGACAGGGAATGAGGGGAAACAGTTTTTTTTTCTAACTTTTGCATTCTACCACGGCTTTGCCTGCCCTTGTCACTCAAGAGTTTGAGACCCCTGCCCCATTGCACTTGTGTCCCAACTATAAACTGCCCAGAGTCAGGTTCATATATGCCAGAGCGGGTCTGTTCAAGAATTCAACCACTGAAACCATATCATAAGTGAAAGTGAGTTGTATGCCTAACACTAAACTTAAGTCCTGACAAACTTAAAGTCTGTGCTCACTCCCACCAAACCGCAAATTTCTTGTTCTGCCACTGTATTCAGTTGGGGGGGTCATCTTAGTACACAACTGAAATCTGCTCAAATGGAAAAAAGAAAGAAAAATGTTTAAAAAATGCAATCATCATGCGGCAATAACTTCCAGCTGCAATCAAAGCAAAATGGAACCTTTAAGAATTAAGATGACAAGAAAGCTTTGAAAAAGTTACTGGAATATAAAACACAAGGAAGGCTGCCAGGACCTACTTATAATGGTAATGGAGATATTCCAACTTTGGATATTGTTGTGACACTTTCTCCTACAATGTAGTCAACAGTGGTTAATTGTTGTCAGTTCTTTATTTCTAATTTGATCCATAATTGTCTATTTAAATACTTATACCCTAACTAGGACCAGTACGGATTACTACTCACCAGTGGCCGCTGTTAGTTGTTGTCCGCAAATGTCATTTTCTGTGCTGTGCTCCACAGACAGTTGATGCTGGTCGCCGTAGTCACTAAGAGTTAGTCGCTCCCCTTCAAGCTCTTACAGTAAGAAATCTGAATAAAGCCATAAATGGGAAGACAAAGGCCTCAAAATAGAGGCAATTTTTTAAATATTGCTATTACAAACTTAGAAAGTTGATAGAATAACAGGTTTTGCATTAGCATGAATTTTCTGAAGGGTATGAAGTATGAAACTCAAATGTCTGTCGTTATTTTCCGACTTTAGTCTTCAGTGATTTGCTAGAAAACCACACTTTTGTGAAAAATGGACCAAAAATATGAGGAAAAAATATGGACATTCTGTGAAAATCTGTACAGTTGTGAGTTATGATGCCCAGTGTGAACGTTTTAGTATGTGAAACTGTAAGCCCATCCCCATAACCGGCCTGGTAATTCTTAACCAATGGGTAACTTGTGACAGTTATTTCCTCCTGTCTGTCTTGCTCTATGGCAGAGTTTATAGGCAGCAGGTCAGTAGCTCCTGTATTTACTCTTATAAAAAGAACCTTTGATCTCATTTGCAAACAAGATGTGTTACAAATAAAGCTGTATGTCCGGTCTTATTCTGTCAAACAGTCTCCTTATTCTATATCTAACCTACTGCCATGCAAGAATGTGCCCACTTTGAAACTTAAGACAAAGTGGTTGGAGTGACGTCTGAATGGATAGAACTGCTTTATGAGAAACACAGTACCGATTATATCTACCCAGTGCCCACCGAAACAGGTAGACATTACAAGTCTAGTAAATAACCATTAGCATTCAAACAAGCTGCCCTCATCTGCCATCAAGTGCATTTTTATTTTTTTTACCCTTCAACCCGATGAACCGTTTCTCTTGCTGACTCTTAAAAGTAAGAAATGGCGTGTCACATATTAATGAACATTAAAAACGAAAAAAAAAAACGAGCAGTATGTTTGGTAAATATTACTAAAGTACATTAGCTGAACCAAACCAACTCTGAGGTCACATAACGACTGGGAGGGGGCACATTCCCAATTCTTGCTGTACCCGGATCTTGCAAAAGTAACATCAGCACAACAAGATCATCTGACTGTTCAGTCACTTGTGTCAGCATAAAAACATTTGGTATTCCAAATGTTCATCTAAGTAGAGTCTGTATATCTATATATATATATATATGTATATATATATATATATATATATATATATATATATATATAAAATGTTAATATATGTCTATATATCGACAAATCAAAGAGCAAGTGAGCAGAAATTCTTCATCTGCTAACAGAAAAAAATAAGACTATATGGCAATATTTTGTTGACTCGGAACTTGGTGATCAGAATACCTCAAGTCCTCATTTCAGTTACAGTAAGGAGTGAGGATACCTGAACCTGTTCCCTATCATAGAGCACGTTAAATCTCATATCACAGTTTCACTCTTGTGTGTCAATATTTGTATTTCAAAATTCAATTAAAGATAACATGATAAATGTAAATGTCATGGTAGTGCTGTTTTATACTTTTTTATTTTTAGTGTAAGACAAAAACCTCAAATAAGCAAGACTCTAAACATCAGTTATCTATAAATGATAAAAAATTCAAACTGAATATATGCCCTTTGCAGAGGGAGAGCAAGCTAAAGAAGTAAAAGGAAGTGAGAGGGTGGTGTATGGTCATTCTGAGATAGAAGACTAGTTACCTAAAGGAGTGGAAAAGTAAGAGTGCTTTCTGAAACATTATGACTTGGAACAAAGCTTGCATGATGGTCCTGTTGAGCCAAATTATGAGAGCTATAAGAAAGGGAAGGTGTTGCAATGCATGAAGTTCATAAAGAAAGGAAACAAGAAAGATTAAATAAGACAGAGGTAGCAATTAATCGTCATCATCAACCCCTTTTTTCCCATTTTCTATATAGGATCAGGGTGTTGTTTCAACTGTTGCCATCCATACCTCTCAACCTTTAAACATCAAAAATCTGGACAAGGCCCATGAATAGGTACAAATCTGTACGCTGATTAACTTACATTTTGCATACATAATTAAGTAACCCCACCCACTCCAATGGGATTGTGGGATACCAACTTTCAAACGCAAACTGAAGAACAGACAACCAAAATATGGCACCAGAGTCCCCCTGCAACCATTCCAATGTCCCATTACCTGGCTTTTCACCCCATTTACCATAAACTCTAATGTGTGCATATTGCTTTACTTCTACATTGATTATTTTGATTTTAATTTTACATTTTATAGCACAATGCACAAACACTAATAGATATCTGTTAAACAAAGCAACACTGTCTCACAATGAAAATAGACTTGGCATTAAAACTTCTCTGCCCTTGAAACTCACATTCATTGAAATATTGAAACCCACACCGCATCCAAAGAAAATGCATCTGGCCAGTGGTGGATAAAGATTACCTTTGGGCTGTTTTCAAATCATTGGCCCCTGGCTTGCACACAAAACAAGAAACATACATGAGTTCTGTGATACACCTTCCTGACTTTATTAAATTATATTCCTTGTATAATACAGCACACTTGTTAGACTTAAGTTAGAGCACATTTTAAAATGTATTGTTTGAACATGTTTCCAGTAGGCAATGAAACAAAATGCATGAACCAGTAATGACAAAACTGCCCAATTCAGAACTTTTTCATCATAAAAGTCTACTTCCACACACAATACACACACACATACACACACACACACACACACATATATATATATATATATATATATATATATATATATATATATATATATATATAATTGTGTGTGTATATATATATATATATGTATATATATATATATATATATATATATATATGACAGTAGTGTAAGCCATAGGCATCTTGCTTTTCATTTTCAGTTTTTTTTTTGGGTGGGGGGGGCAAAAACAGTGATACAATTTTGGAAAGCTGCTAGAATAAAATGCTGTGTCACCACCATGCATTTCACTGCCAAGTCTTGAACCTAGGACCCTGTGCATTACAGTCAGAGCAACATACCACTATGTCAAATCTGCAGTTTTTAAAAAGACAGGAAGACAAACTTAATGGCCATCATGTAGCGAATTCAGTTCTCACTTCTCACCATAGCTCTCAACCTCTATCACACGCACACAGATGCACACACACACTTGGCTCCAACGTTTCAATGAGTTTGGCTCCAAAGCAGTACAGAATTTCCCATGAGCAAATACAGTCCAAAGCAGTACACATCACAAAGTGCTCGCTCCAAAGCAGTAACTTAGAAAATACCTGAAATTCGTTTCCCCATTAGTTCGGCTCCAAAGCAGTGCAAAAAAGAAAATTTCCCATGAGCAAATACAGTCCCAAGCAGTACAAAACAAAAAGCACTCACTCAAAAGCAGTAACTTAGAAATACCTGAAAGTTGTTTCCCCATTAGTTTGGCTCCAAAGCAGTACAGAAAAGAAAATTTCCCATGAGCAAATACAGTCCAAAGCAGTACACAACAGAAAGTGCTCACAACTAGTCCGGCTCCAAAAACTTCAAACTTGAAAAGCAGACATTTCCGCGCTCGCAGCTTGAGCCCTTGAGCTCAATTCCAACAGGCTGACGTCATTGTGCATGTGATGATGTCAGCTCCTAAGTGCGAAAAGAAAAAAAATAAAAAAAAAAAAATCTGGGAATTGTGGCACCCCATTATTTGGACCCCAAAACTCAGTAAAAATGAGTAATTCGGTACAGTTGGGAGGTATGTTGCCATCTCTCTCTATTCAATGTCACTTTCCTGCCTTCTTCAACACTCATGCCTCTTGCAGGTCTTTTTTCACACAATCCATCCACCTCTTTGCTGGACACCCTTGTTTCCTGTTGCCTTCTTTCTGTCTGTCCCAAATCTCCTTCACTAGAGCATCTTCTGCTTTTCTGCACATGTAAAATCTACTCGCCAGAAACCAGTAACCCAATGAAACAAGGCAGAATCCCAGCAGTATAAGTGAAGAAATAATACAACTTTAATAAATAAAATACAAAATAGAGGTTAAGTGCTTTTGTCTGAAATTACCAGACTTCATCAGAACGTAACATATCAACAACTTCCTTTTATACCCAATACTAACTGCTCTAATTTAACACACTTAGAAATGTCTTTTAATCCTAGGAATTTATTTGCTTCCTGTCTGAGTCGCCAAAACAGCTCTCTGTATTTCTAATCTATTTTCCCAGGAACATCCCCTGGCACTAGTAAGTATCTGCTTCAATACAAAAAAAACAAAACTTACCAGAGGTACAACTTTTAGTGTGTCGATAAAGTGCGTTGGTTTCCTTCAAGTGAATCACATCATACATATGTTCAAATAGAGAGAGCTGTTTTGGCAACTCAGGCTAGACTTTGACAATAAGGGAGTTTTAAGTGAGACATGAACATACAGACACAGATGTATTCATATTTATATTTATATTGATATGTGTTGATGAAATGTTTTATATTTTTACTTCTTTATTTTTTTTCAGCACTTAGTGTTACCTTAAGTTATTATGGTTTAATGATCTTCTCATCTTGACTGGCTAGTGGTTTTAGTATTGGATATAAAAGGAAGGCGATGATTTTATGTTACGTTCTGATGAAGTCTGATAATTTCAGATGAAAGCACTTAATCTGTATTTTGTATTTTATTTATTAAAGTTGTATTATTTCTTCCTTGTACTGGTGAGGTTCTGTCTTGTTTTGTTGGTTTTCTGCATGTGCCTAAACCATTATAATCTGTTCCTTTTGACATTTTCTGCAATTGGAACTTCTTTGTCTTCTGCTGTTTTTGTCCTCATTTCTTTGTCTATCCCATAGTGTGCATCCTACCGTCCTTCTCAGGTACTTAATCTCCATCACCTCTAGCTTCCTCATCTGCTCTGCCTTTACTTCCCAAGTTTCAGTGCCATACAGTAATACTAGTCACACCACTGTTTTGTACACCTTACTTTTCAGCTTCTTTGGCACTCTTCTGTCATACACTACACTTGACACTCTGTGCCAGTTGGCTGCAGCAGCTCTGATTCTGGCTTTGACCTCTTATTCAGACTTCCTTTCTCCTCAACCACCCCTCACAGATACTTGAAGCTGTTAACCTGTTCCACTATCTTCCCTTCTGTCTCATCTATCCACTTCTTCTGATTTCTCCAATTTGCTGCTATTACCACTGTCTTATCTGTACTTGGTTCATCCCATGTGCCTTCACATGTTGCATTCCATTCCCCTATCCTTTGCTGATGTTCTTGCTCAGATCCTGCTTTGAATGCCACATCATCTGCATACAGCAACCTTGTTGATTTGTCCCCTTCAACATGTTTGCTAATGTAGTCCATCACCAGTATGAACAGCAGTGGGCTAAGATCTGAACCCTGGTGCACACCCACTTCCACTGGGAACCCCTCCGTAAGAACAAACACTGTTTGTACTTGAGTCATTGATTCTTGCACATAGCTTGCACTAATTCTACCAATGTTTCTGGGACTTTGAAACATCACAGAACTGCCCAAATCAGCTTTCTTGGGACCTTGTCATATGAGGTAGCAACAAACACTAAAGAAAATACTAGTATAACTTGCCTCTTCTAGGAGCAGAGTTAAACTCTGTGACTTCATTTCCTGTATCAGGATCAGACTTGAAAGTACCACCCCATAGACTGTTAAAGCTTGAGTTCTCCTGTCTTTCATACATTTCCACTCACTTAGTGCACACTGCAATACATAGTGTGTTAAGTCCTTTTTTCCACCTTAATCTTATTTTATTTTATTTATTTATTTATTTTACATTTGTTACCCAGGAAAGTTCGACTGGATATAAGTCCATTTTCAGTGGAGGCCTGGGTAGAAAAGCTCCAGACATACATTTATACATACAGTGAAATATTACAAAATGGACATTTGTTCAACAATAGACACACACATATTCTAGATATTCTAGAATGCACACAGGAAATATTTAGAAATTATTACTGTTAAGGGAGAACACATACATTTTTAGTGGTTCTCATACAGTTTAGTAGTACATGGTTGTGTCAAGTTATCATCTTTACTTTAGTACTTTCCAGTAGGTAAGAGACATATAATCAGTTTTCTAAACAGTTAATGAATCAGAGTAATACAATGAAAGTTTCTTCCTGTAATAAGGTTTTCATTTATAGTTGGTATTTGAGTAGGGATTAATCAGCGTTTTTACAGGGACAAAGCCAATGCATTTTTAGGTGTTTTTTAAGATATATCTTAAATTGGGTTAAGGAGGGAACTTTAAGTTCTACAGGAAGTAAGTTTCAGGTTTTGCCAATAGAGTTGGTAAATAGTGATTCACCAGCTGAATTGTTGGATTTAACAATTTATACTAGTGTTCTGTTGGAGGAGCAGAGTGTTTTTAGGTTACTGTAGGGGGTGATAATATTTTTCAGTATGAGTGTGCTGTCTGGTTGGTAGAGAACTTTGTGGACAACTATTAATTGGTTATGTTGAAGTTGGTAGGGTAGTTCTAGCCAGCCTAGCAGTTTAGGGTTTAAACAGTGATGTGTTCTATATGCTGATCCTGTGGCAAATCTGGCAATATTATTGTAGCAGCTAGTAAGTTTATTGAGGTCAGATTTGCTTAGGTTTGCGAAGATGAGTGAGGTATAAAGTAGGGTTGATAGCAAATGTGTACAGGCAATCTCAGTCCTAGCAAATGGGGTTAGGAATTGTTTAATCTTGTATAAAGAGCCTAGTTTCTTATTAACTGTTTTAATAGTTTTGTCTAAGTGAGCATCAAACTTAGTTATTGTCGATGAGTACTCCTAGTAGTTTAGTACTAGGTTCTGGGGAAATTATGGTAACATTGTTCGATGTTATGGTGTGAGATGGTAAAGGGATCTTGCGAGTGGGGGGTGAAGAGTAACAGCTTGGTTTTATTTGAGTTTAATAGCAGACAGCGACCAGTGAGCCAGTTCTCTACTTTTTTGAAGGTATTTTGGGATAAAGATTGTAAGTCTGTGGGGAAGGGTGGCAGTGCAGATTAGGGTTGAGTCATCTGCATACTGAATACACGTTGCATCTGGGATGAATAGTTGGGGACCTAATATAGACCCCTGGGGGGACTCCAAGGGTGATTGGTAATAGGGAAGATAGGTTATCTTTCCATAGTACAGCTTGTTGTCTGCCACTTAGATAGGAATGAAACCAGCTAATTGCTAGGTTATCTCTGGAGAGTGTTTTTAGTGTCCCTAAGATTAGCTGGTGGTTTACCATGTCAAATACCTTGGAAAGGGCTAGGAAGAGGGCTGAAGAGAGTTTGTTGATATTATGGTTTTGATTTATTGTGTGAGAGAAGAAAGAAGGGCAGAGGTTGTACTATGGCAAGGTCTAAATCCATGCTGGGAGGGGGCTAGGAGATTGTTCAGATTAAGATAGGCTAGGAATTGTTTATGGATACATTTTTCCATAATTTTAGCCAAGGGTGACAGGATGGCTGTAGACCTGTAATTTGAGAGTTCAGTGGAATTCCCCCCTTTATGGAGAGGAATAATGTGGGAGATTTTCCAGATAGTGGGGATATAAGCTTCAACAATAGAACTATTGATTAGTATTGAAATGGGGTATGCTATTTCATCAGCGGCTTTTTGGAGGTACTCTGCAGGTAGTAGGTCTGCCAAAAGGGTGGTGGGTTTCAATTTCTTGAGTCGTGACCTAATAAAAGAAGTTGGTACTGGCTCAAACTTGAGGAGGGTGTGATTACTGGGTGTGGGATTGGTAGAACTTGGACTATTGGGAGCTAGTTTGTTGGCAAGGGATTGAACGGATTCTGTAACAAAAGTGTTAAAGGTGTTAGCAACAATTTCTGGAGGGTTTTGGAGGGTAGTCAAGGGGGTAGTGGTAGACTCAATAGTCTAAATTTTGGTTGAGCATAAATGAACTTCTCCACCCAGGGCAATCCCTGGGTGGAGAAGTTTATTTATGCTCAACCAAAATTTTTGTGGATGATTTTGGTGCTTTTGTTGCAGATTACAGTAGTAGTTTTTTTTTGTCTAGCATAATGGACTTCTTTGCATCATTCCTTAGTTGTTTATATATGAGGTGGTCTTTTGGGATTTAGTGGTTCTCCAAGAGGCCCATGCTTTATTTCTGCATATGATTTTTTGTCTAGTATTTGATTACTTTATTGTTGGTTCTGATAGTACGTTTGGGAGCATGGTTATCCAGGATAGCAAGAAATTTAGAGTTAAAGTATGAAACTGCTTCATCTAGTGGAAGCAGTTTTAGGTCAGTCCAGTCACGAGTTAACTTCATTTTGGAATTTAGTCTGATTAAAGTTCTTATTACTCCTAATAGTTTTGAAGGTGGATTGTTGAGGGATGTCAATTCTTATTCTGAGTATATAGATGAGGAAGTCATTACTGATGTCCTCAGGTAGGGTGCCTACTACTTTTAAAATCTATAACATCTAGGACAAGACTGTGTATAACTGGAGAGCCAATAAGCTACTTCTAAGGATTAGTGCTTCTGTTTTGCTCCTGGCTAGAGGAGGAACAGAGGGATATTATTTCCTAGTCTTCCTTGTGATTACCATTTTCTGAAATATCCCAGGAAATACTTATTAGAAGCCTTCCTGGGATTGGTGTGACTACTTTGCAAATGGTAAACGGAGGAGCAGGCGGACATTGATTCATAACTGTCTCTGATTACACTGTGTATGCATGCTTGTGCAGTTTTCCTGATGTTTTGGTGGAAACCTATTCACGTTTAACTTTCAACTTTTGTGCAGCTTAGCTCTCTGTTTGGCTGAGTTGTTGTACATATTATGCAGGCCATCTACAAAGAAAAGACTATAACAAGTGCACCGACCCCAGCAACATCTGGGACAGTGCTACTAATTTTAAACTAGCCAATGTCCCACTTCTCAGGAACCCGCTTAGGATTTCTACAGTTTTGCTTCTGTTGAGAGCAGGAGCAAAGGGTCATCGATTCCTAGCTGCATGCAGTTGTGGTGAGACCAGCACTAGTGTCCAGGTTGTAGCCAGTAGGTAAACCACTAGTATTTATCATTTTTGCAGTCCTAATTTTGTCTTTATTAGGTACCATCTAACCTGACTTCAGAGTATCACCCTAAATCACCCTAAATACTCCATCCATAAATCTTCAGGTTCTGCTGCACATGTCTGGCAGTTGGTGCAGAGGTTAAGGTTGTGAGCTTTAGTTCCTGTGGTACAGGGTTTGATTCCCTCTCCCCTCTCTCATTTGCCTCCTGTGTGATTTTGAGCAAGTCACTTAACCAGACATTGTTCCTGGGTCACCCCTGAAAAGTTACTGTGTATTCAGTGGTTCTACCTGTTTAACAAATAGGATTATTCTTAGAAGGTGAGTTTGGTGTAATGGTTAAGGTCTTTACCTCATAGACATACAGTACAGAGTTTCATTCTGACCTCTGGTTATTGGCTAGGCTTAAAATGACCCTTCAGGGCAGTTAGCCTAGTACTTACCTATGAACAACAGTCTTCCTCCAACCCCTAAACACCAGTCATTCACCCACTGACAACATGGCTCAACAGTCTGCTTTCACCCCATCTGTGGCCTCTGTCATCATATTAGGTATTCTGTTGCATTGCAGTTTTCCTGATTGTTCAAAGCTTCAACCATTTGATAGTACAGTCAATGAGAGATGTAAGTACTTAAGAAAGTTGGATGCAAGTCTGTTTCATCATCCCACTATTGGTAAACATCATACCTCCATAACGCCAAATCAGTCACACACGTCCATAACATATGCTCAGGTTGTACAGAAAAAATTGCCAAAGCCTCCTAGAACGTACTCTAAAAGATACCAACCTCAAGTATGCAAGGCAACACCTAAGCTTCTTCTACTCGCATGTACTGCAGATCCATACAACTCACCCAAGAGCCACTCGTAAAACAAACCTAAGTTTGTAAGGCTCACTAAGTCTGCTTCCAAGCAGGAACTGTTAGGCATTCAGACTCCAGATTGGACAAGAACAGGGTTGACTGCAAGCTGTTTGCCCATTGCCAGGATCTGTGATTTCATAAGGGTCCTAAAGGCCCTTAAGACAAATAGGACTACCACTTAGTTGTGGCTCATTTGGGAGTGAATGACCTGATGCACTGTACTCACTGGGATATGGAGAGAGACATGATGGAAATTACTAGGCATGTGATAGAGACAGGAAATAAACTGGTCTTGAGTAGTATCCTGTCTTCAATGAGAGTAATGCCTAGATACAAAGACAAGATAATTGGTATAAACAATTAATTGGTGTCATTCTAAGTTGATCCAGTATGTGTCTGCCTAGGAGGATATGGTAGGTAAGACTTTCTGTTTCATCAGGGCTGGCTTACACCTGTCGTATCAGGTTTCCACATGATGGCTAAAGCCTTTGCTTTTTTAGCCTTTTTCTTAGATAGAGCTCCCAACTGGGTAGTCTAACAGCCAAATAAATCTCAAATTCAGATGACAACATCATTTTGGCATTTTGGCATTACTCAGTGCTAGGATTCTAAATGTAAAGAAGTCTGAACAAGAGGCACTGCTGCAAGTTGAAAATATTCATATGAATGTAGTTTCATTGTAATGACTTCACTATCTCTATGCCTAGGTGTAGCACCTATCACACCTTCAGGCCCTTGGGTGACTGTGGGAGACTGTCTGTATTCATCAGAAACACTGCCGCATGTTAAATTATCTTCAACCCTAACCTGGAGCTCTAGTTCACTGTTAATAAGTCCAACTGTTACTTCATTACTAGCTACAGATCCCAGTCACAGTCTACCAAGGTTCATGGAAGTTACCTTAATACCACTGAAGGATTAAATATCAAATCAAATACCTTCTTTCTAGGGAGAAATTACAAAAGCATCCAGTTGTATACTTACACCTCTAAAAATGAATATACTTAGTGTTTCTTAGATTTTATTAATACCGGTGCACTGGAGAAAATTGTAAAACTATCCACTAGAAGCTCTAATATCCTTGAACTGATCCTTACTGCCCTCAATCCTACCTTTACCCCAGCCCACAACTCCTCATCCATAGCTAAATCTGATCACAAGTCAGTCATCTATGTCAGGCCACGTTGTACCACCCCACCACCAAATTAGTCTGTCTTTAGGGACTTAACCAGGGTAAGCAGACTTCATCTTGTAAAAAATGTATGGAAAATTCTCAACAATCCCCTGCAAATGGACCTGTTGAGAGGGCTGTCTCATTCATCTCTGACTTTTCCCAGAAGCTAAACAGCTGCATAGAAATGTCAGTACTCCTTCACCCTTATAATGTAAATTCAGGAGCAGCCTTTCTCATGGTGCTCTGTATTAATAAACCACATAAAGGAAGGAAAATAATGAAACTTTGTAATTTCAATCCCCTTATCTCAGGACCACACTGAGACATGCTTGCAGGGAACGTAAGAGTACTATTAGACAATGTAAAGCAGAGTGCAAGCTTAAGATTGCTACAGATACCAAAGGAAATCTTTTTTTTTTTAGTCTCGTCAGGGATTTAAGGAATAATGTCCAAAACACTTTGAGCTACTCTGTAATAAATCACATATTCCATTCCCAAGGATATAGCCAATAAAATAATAAACCACATTTATTTATTTATTTAATTTTATTTTATTTTACATTTTGTTAACTGGGAAAGTCCGACTTGGAACTAGCCAATTTTCAGCAGAGGCCCGGGGAGAAGTGCTCCAGATGCATATCTTTGTAACGTGGGAGGAAACCGGAGCACCCGGAGGAAACCTACACGGATACACGGTGGACATGCAGACTCCACACAGAAGGCACCCCAGCCGAGAATTGAACCGGAGAACCTCTTGCTGTGAGGCAACAATGCTACTGCTGCACTACTGCACCGTCCAGGAGTTACCTTTAGTGAAACTTGACCACAAGTTACATTTAGTGCAAACTTCACTCCACATACCCACATTGTTTACCCCAGAGTCCCTGAAAATTTAGTTTCCCAGGAAATCACCTTTGAGCAAGTCTTAGAATCAAATCCATTAAAAGCCCAAAATAATACTTCCATGGTAGACAGACACTATATGCTGCATTCCTATCAGTGTCAAGTAAGCATTAGCCAAGCCTCCTCTTAAACTGTTCAGTCTCAGTCTATCAACAGGGTTTGTGCCTGATGTCTAGAGAACCACCACCACTGTGACTGCCATACACAATCGAGTCCCTCTTCAGACCCAGGTAATCATTAACCCATCAACCTCACCAGACTTATATGCAATGCCATAAAATGTATCATAAGAAAACTCATTTCTGCAGATATATGCAACGTAACTGATCTAGACCCCAGTCAGTTTGGTTTTGTGAAGAGCAGGTCCAGTCTCTCAAACTTAGTAGGCTTTTTTGAAAATATTAAGGAGGCTATGGACAGTGGTCACACTCCATGCACACTGTTTATTTTGACCTGACCAAGGAGTTTGACACTATCCCCCCATGCTGCTATTATTAGAAAAAATAGACACACTTAATGTAAACCCATGTGTTGTCTGCTGGATTGCAGACTGGCTAGCCAACAGATCCCAGGCTGTGAAAGTTCCTGGTAGCCTCTCTAAACAAAAAATTGTGACTACTGGGGTACCACAAGTATCAATGCTGGGCCCTCTTCTGTTTAGCATTTATTTTGCAGACACCCAATTCAATATCTCAGAAATGTATTTCATCACATATGCTGATGACTACAAGCTAGAGACGGTTGTACACTCATCCACCAATACTAGGCAGCTCCAGCAAGGGCTGAAATGTACACATACTTGGTGTGCTGAAAATGTTCTCAGGCTAAAATGAAAGACTACCAGAAATAAAATGTCTCTTGACCTGAATTTTATCTGTGGCTTAAAAAGAACATGCTGGACAAACAGATGTGTCCCAGAGACTGCCCCTCCTATGGAACAGCGTTCAGTTCATCTATTACCCAGTTTAAGTGCAACCTAGACCAGTGGATGGAGAATAGGAAATTTACACCAGACCTGCACCCATGTCCCTTGTGGACAGGTGACTTATAAATGCCTGGCCCTCAATGTCCTATTTGAATATAGGACATTATTATTCTTTAGGGAAAAAAAAACCCAGCCACAATTTCGCCAAATCATTTCATGCAGACACCAGTAAATATTTCCATACCAGATTGGTCGAGGCCCAGGTTAACAATGACCACCACCAGTACTGTTAGCCAACAAGGTGCTGGCGGAAATTGGGCTACTGTTGGCCGAAGGAGGAGAAGAGGCAGAAGGCATGGCCGAAGGCAGGAAGAGAGGAGAAAGGCTAGGACTGTGGTAGTGAGGGTCAGAACTTTGAATGTTGGCAGTATGACTGGTATAGGGAGAGAGCTAGCTGATATGATGGACAGAAGGAAGGTTGGTATATTGTGTGTGCAAGAGACCAGATGGAAGGGGAGTAAGGCTAGGTGTATTGGAGGTGGCTTCAAATTGTTTTTATCATGGTGTGGATGGGAGGAGAAATGGCGTAGGGTTTATTCTGAAGGAACAGTATGCTAAGAGTGTTTTGGAGGTGAAAAGAGTGTCGGATAGAGTGATGTTTATGAAGCTGGAAATTGATGGTGTAATGATGAATGTTGTTAGTGCATATGCTCCACAAGTTGGGTGTGCAATGGATGAGAAAGAAAAATTTTGGAGTGAATTGGATGAAGTGGTGATGACTGTACTCAAGGGTGAGAGAGTGTTCCCTCCACCAACATGCCCATTGAAATCTTCTCCAATCATCAGAGGGGATGAGGAAGTGAAGGGTAGGTATGGTGTTAAACAAAGGAATGCAGAAGGTCAGATGGTAGTGGATTTTGCGAAAAGGATGGACATGGCTGTGGTGAATACGTATTTTAACAAAAGGGAGGAGCATAGGGTGACATACAAGAGGGGAGGAAGATGCACACAGGTGGATTATATCTTATGTAGGAGGGCCAGTTTGAAAGAGATTGGAGACTGTAAAGTGGTGACCGGAGAAAGTGTAGTTAGGCAGCATAGGATGGTGGTTTGTAGGATGACGGTGATCAAGAAGAGGAGGAGGAGTGTGAGGGCAGCACCAAGGATCAAATGGTGGAAATTGAAAAAGGGTAATTGTGAAGTGGAGTTCAGAGATGAGTTAAGACAGGCACTGGGTGGCAGTGAAGAGTTACCAAATAACTGGGTAACTACAGCAGAGCTAGTAAGGGAGACGGCTGGAAAGGTGCTTGGTATCACATCTGGACAGAGGAAGGATGACAAGGAGATATGGTGGTGGAATGAGGAAGTACAGGAGAGTATACAGACAAAGAGGTTGGCAAAGAAGAAGTGGGATTGTCAGAGAGATGAAGAAAGTAGACAGGAGTATAAGGAGATGAGGTGCATGGCAAAGAGAGAGGTGGCGAAGGCTAAGTATAAGGCATATGAAGAGTTGTATGAAAGATTGGACACTAAGGAGGGAGAAGAGGACCTGTACCGATTGGCTAGACAGAGGGACAGAACTAGGAAAGATGTGCAGCAGGTAAAGGTGATAAAGGATAATGAGGGAAACATACAAACGAGGAGAGTGTGTTGAGGAGATTGGAAGAGTACTTTGAGGGGTTGATGAATGAAGAGAATGAGAGGGAGAGAAGGTTGGATGATGTAGGGATAGTGAATCATGAAGCACATTGGATTAGCAAGGAGGAAGTAAGGATAGCTATGAAGAGACTGAAGAATGGAAAGGCTGTTGGCTCGGATGACATACCTGTGGAAGCATGGAGGTGTTTAGGTGAAATGGCAGTGGAGTTTTTAACTAGATTGTTTAATGCAATCTTGGAAAGTGAGAGAATGCCTGAGGAATGGAGAAAGTGTTTTGGTACCGATTTTTAAGAATAAGGATGATGTGCAGAGCTGTAGTAACTACAGAGGGATTAAACTGATCAGTCACAGCATGAAGTTATGGGAAAGAGTAGTGGAAGCTAAGTTAAGAAGGGACATGATGATTAGTGATCAGCAGTATGGCTTCATGCCAGGAAAGAGCACTACAGATGTGTTGTTTGCTCTGAGAGTGTTGATGGAGAAGTACAGAGAATGTCAGAAGGAGTTGCATTGTGTTTTTGTAGACTTAGAGAAAGCATATGACAGGGTGCCTAGAGAGGAGTTGTGGTATTGTATGAGGAAGTCAGGAGTGTCAGAGAAGTATGTAAGAGTGGTACAGGATATGTACGAGGGTAGTGTGACAGCGGTGAGGTCTGCAGTGAGAGTAACGGATGTATTTAACGTGGAGGTGGGGTTACTTCAAGGATCAGCTCTGAGCCCTTTCTTATTTGCAATGGTGATGGACAGGTTGACAGATGAGATCAGACAGGAGTCCCCATGGACTATGATATTTGCAGATGACATTGTGATCTGTAGTGAGAGTAGGGAACAGGTGGAGGAGACCCTGGAGAGATGGAGATATGCTCTAGAGAGAAGAGGAATGAAGGTCAGCAGGACTAAGACAGTATATATGTGTGTGAATGAGAGGGAGGATAGAGGAATGGTGAGGATGCAAGGAGTAGAGGTAGCGAAGGTGGATGAGTTTAAATACTTGGGGTCAATAGTTCAGCATAACAGTGAGTGTGGAAGAGAGGTGAAGGAGAGAGTACAGGCAGGATGAAGTGGGTGGAGAAGAGTGTCAGGAGTGATTTGTGACAGACGAGTACCTGTAAGAGTGAAAGGGAAGGTCTACAAGAGGGTAGTGAGACCAGCTATGTTATATGGGTTGGAGACAGTGGCATTGACAAAAAGACAGGAGTTTCAGCTGGATGTGGCAGAGTTAAAGATGTTAAGATTTGCACTGGGTGTGACAAGGGTGGACAGGATTAGGAATAAGTATATTAGAGGGTCAGCCCAGGTTGGAAGGTTTGGAGACAAAGCCAGAGAGGCAAGATTACGTTGGTTTGGACATGTGCTGAGGAGGGATGCTGAGTATATTGGGAAAAATATTCTAAGGATGAAGCTACCAGGTAACAGGAAAAGAGGAAGGCCTAAGATAAGGTTTATGGATGTGGTGAGAGAGGACATGTAGGTGGTTGGTGTGACAGAGCAAGATGCAGAGAACAGGAAGAAATAGAAACAGGTGATCCACTGTTGCGACCCCTAACTGGAACAGCCAAAAGAAGATGATGATTATTCTTTAGGAAAAACTTGGCTAGGCTCAGCAAGACCCCCCCCCCCCCCCCCACTGTTGTTATCTATGAATTTATGAAGCTAAATGCAGAAAGGGTGCCGTGTAGCAAAAAAATTGTTCCAACCACTAATGTTTTAAATTGTATTTCTGTTCAGACAGATACTCTCAAAGGAGACCTGGGTGCTTATAGGTTCATAGCTAGGTACTAGGCTATTGGCCCTAGGGCCTATATAAGCCTAGCCAAACAGTACCCTGGCTTTTGCCACCCAAGAAAATTATTTTCCTGTGCCCCTGTCAAGCAGACACAGAAGTGATCCCCGGGGTGAATTTCCGATCTCCCATCCAGTCATCAAGATTTTTCTCGAAGAGTGCTAATGAGGAGCTTTGTTTGATATAGATAGGTAGTTTGTTCCAGACTATGGGAAGTCTCTGGGACAGGAACCTATCCCTCCAGCATGTTCTGCTTATAGTGGTGACAAGGTTTAGGTCTCTAGAGCATGTAGCTTGGAGGGATTGAGATTTCTTTACGTGGAGCATGTCCAACAGCTCTGGGTTTGACATAGCTTTGTATGTTAGGCAGAGAGCGCCTCTGAGTAGGTGATATGCGATAGAGTAAAGCTGGAGTTTTTTTGAGATGGTCTGCATAAGACATTTGTTTGAGGCCGGTAATCCTCTTTGTGAGGTATTTCTGTGGCCTTTCCAGTTGTATATGTCTTGTGAGATACATACCAAAAGGGGAGTTGTACTCTATAATGGGTCTAATGAGTGATGAGTAGAGGGGAACAATGACCTCTTTTTTCCTGGATGAGAAACCTTTTGTGATGGTGTGCCATGTAGAAGGGTTTCCTGACTACTGTGGTGATGTGATTACCAAAGGAGAGACTACTGTCCACCTGTGTCCCAAGGTCTCTTATCACACTTTCGCTGTTAAGTAGACTACAGCCTATGTGGTAGTTCATGGGTACAGAGTTTTTACCAAAAGGGATGACAATGCACTTTTTGGCATTGAGCTTGAGGCCATGGCTTTGACACCAGGCATCTGTCTCATTGAGGCCCTTTTGTAGGATGTCCACATCATTAGGAGTTTTGATTATGGCTCCTAGTTTGCAGTCATCTCTGAACTTTGTTATCCAAAGACCTTCTGTGTTGGCCTGTACTTCAGAGAAGTAGATACCAAACAGGAGAGGACCTAGGACTGAACCCTGTGGTACTCCACTTGTCACTGGTCTGAAGTTGGATTTAGTCTGCTACTTTCACAGTCTGGGTTCTGTCAATGAGCCAGTTGGCAACCCATCTTGTGACATAGGGATTTATATCTGGAATTACAGATAAACTCACTAAACTAGAGTGGGGGATGGTGTAGAAAGCCTTGGCGAGATCTAGATAGGCTGTGTGAACCACCTTACCCTCATCTACAGCTTTGGTGACTGCTTCAAAGAAGTCTATCAGGTTTAGGAGACATGATCTACCTTTTACAAACCCAAACTGGGTAGGGTCCAGAGTTTGGGGATTACCAATGTCATTGTTTATAAGTTCCATGATGATACGCTCCATAGCCTTGCAGACTAGGCTCGTCAGGCTAATGGGGCAGTAGTCCCCGGGGTCCATGGTGGCTCCCCCTTTGTGTAGTGGAATAACTGTTGCTGTACATCATTCAGTGGGCACAAAGCCTGAGGTAAGGCTATGATTGAACATGGTACTTAGGTGGAGTGCCAGTTTGTTCTGTAGTTCATGCAGAACGCAGCCTGGGATGTTGTCTGGCTTTGGAGAGTGTGTTTTTTACCTGTGCAGCCGCGATTACAGAAACTTTGCATTCTTCCGGTATAGAGATGGGCCCTTTAGGGGATGAGAGAGGGGTAAAGTTAGCACTGAACCTATCTGCCAGGATGTTGGCAATATCAGTTGTTTCTGTATATTTAGTGCCATTGTGCCGTAACTCAGAGCAGATCTGAGTGTTGGCATTGAGATTCTTGACATAGCTATAGAACGCTTTGTGGTTGTCTTTAGAATCAGTGGCGATTTTGTTTTCATAACTAGCTTTGGAGGATTTTATGAGGGATCTCAGCTTCCTACTGAGGCTGACCACGGAGTTCCTCCAATCATGGGATTTTACTCTTTTTTGCAACAGTTTCTTTCTTCTGTTGTAGAGTTTGTTGGGGACCACCAGATTGTCTTCCTTTTTTGGAGGATAGCATCTTGGTTCTGTTAGGGATTGTATGATCCATGCACTCATGTAAGTGCTTATAAAGTGCAATTGTATAGGATTCAGCATTCGTACCTCTATTGTCCATCAGCATGGGTGTCGTGAAGTTTGCCACTTCTGTCTTAAGAAGCGTTAAGTTGGCTTTGGAGAAATGTTTTACGGTGGTTTCCCTAATGGGGGGTGAGGGTGGGATGTGGATGTCTAGGGTGATTTGCTTGTGGTCGGATCTGACCAGCAAGGAATTGATTGCTGGTGTGGAACACCGGTTGCCCATGTTGGTAATAACCAGGTATAGGATATTGCTGCCCCTGGTGGGGGTGTGGATAAGTTGATCCAAGGCATTGGAATTTATGAATTCCAGAAAATGTTGAGCACAAGAGTTGGTATATGAGTAGTTTTCCCAGTTAATGGTGGGGTAGTTGAAATTGCCCATTATTAGGGTGTTAGGTTGTACCCAAATAGTTTCAGTGTATCAAGAAATGAGGAGTGGGAATCCTGGGGCATGGTGGGGGATCTGTAGCAAGCTACAATTTGGTTTGCAGTCTTGCCCAGAGTTCGTTGCACTTGGATAATCTTGAGTGCATTATGCTGAGCAACTGGCCTGGAGGTGTGAATATCCTTAATGAATATGGACACGTCTCCGCCTTTAGTGCTTTGCTCCAGGTTAGGTGGCCAAAAGGTGTGGTATGAATTATAGCCTGGTAATGCAGGGGTGCTCTCTGGAGCCTTGAACCAGGTCTCTGTCACTGCACAGATGTCGATGTTCTCCATTTTAAGGAGTGCCTTGAGTGAGTGCATTTTGAGGTTTAGACTTCTAGCATTAAGTAGCATTACCCTCAGATTTTGCTTGCTTGTACCTGTTACAGTGGTGAATTTGTCATTTGAATCTTGCCTGAAAAAGGCACTATAGGAGTGGCAAGAGCCATAGCCAGTATCCGGAATCCCAAGGGTGATAGGTGCAGGCCATCTCTGACAAAACATCATGGTTTGTCGATCATGTCATCCCAGGCAGACAGGTACTGGATCCTCTTACAATGACACCAGAAGCGTAGCCAATTGATGAAGTCAGTCATTTTGTCCTTGTACTGTGGGCAAAATGATCTCATTTAGTTATCATGTTTCCAGCATAGTCCGGAAATCTACCTGTCTGGTTCAGTTACTTCCATGGGAATATCTTCAAGATCTAAAGAAGTCATCCTACCACTAAAGTCTTCCTCAGTCAGACCCATCAGTGAGTACAGTGCCCCCTTTATGTATAAATTCAAGCATATTGTTGAAATGGAATAGCCCCAAAGATACCTAACCAAGAAATGTAAAGTCCTTATCTTGATAGATTACCACAACTCTCCGTATACTTAGCCTACAGGCTGCTCCAAGGTGACGTGTCTCACTTTTTGATCCATGAATGACTCAGGCCAATATGACCTCCTATTTCTGTGGCAAAACCAGTGGCTCTACAAACACCCTACTAGGGCCCTAAATCTACACCATCAAGTAAACAAGACTCTCTGGTGAGAGAAGTTCCTGATTCAATGTATTCTCAGCCTAAGGAATACGTTACTACTATAGATCAAATGAAGTACTACTTTGACTACTTTTAAGGCAAGTCTTTTTTAATAAACAATGTTTATTCAAGCCAGAATATTCATTTTCTTATGGTGCACACATATTTATACAATGGACTCCTTAACACACATCCATAATTATCATCTGTATGTTTCTAGAGTTTTACATCTTCACAAGGCCACTGCTTACAATATATTTATTTTCTTTTAGAAGTATTAAATTTGTATACTGATATTTTATTAGACTGTAAAAATGTCTTAACCATTCCTTGCCCTTTCTGCTTGTTCATTATTTTTTTTTCCTTTTCACACCAAAGAAGAAAGAATCTCTTTAATTACTTTTTATTTATGTATTTTTTTTACTATGAAAATTTCTATGCTGCCCAATCATGATGCTATAAAGTATTTTTCATAGCCAGACACCCCTTGGTTACATTTCTTACATTACAAGAAACAGTAGTAGAACAGATTATATTTATGTACCAGCTACTACTAGATCATTTCAAGCAAATGTCCCCAATGAAAAGTAGCCAATCCCAAACCCCTGGTTCACAAGTTACAGCCATCCCCTTGTACCTGCTATCTTTGTCTATTTTGTATTACACAAGTCTTGTTTTTAAGGATTATTTTCACTGACCCTACCTTCCTAATATTTCTATACCTTATTGTCTGGAAGGCAAATTACCATAGTTTTCTTTCCACACCTATAAATGAACTATATAAATCGACTGACCTATAGCTAAGAAACCCGGGTTTCTATTAGTGTATAACCAGTTTCACCAGTTAATGGTGTCCCTACTGGTATGCAAGCAAGGTTAGACAACCATTCCTACATTTACTTTCCCCCACAGGTACCACTTTGGGAACATACACTTGCAAGTATGTGGGCACATACCCATTAATTCCATTTCTTTTAAATTCTTCATTAATCATACCACCACTATGATTGCTGGCAATTCTTTCATCTTCCATTTCCTCATGATTATTGTTTTGGCTGCTGTCATCATCAGGGCAAACTGATCTTTCTGATGTCTAGGCATAGCATCTGATCCCCAACCTAGCTTTAGTTCTTCCTCCATAAGACTTGCTTTTCCTCCTCAGATACCCTCTTAGTCTATTTATGTTCTGCTTATACTGGTGTAATCCATCACCCATCCGCTAAAAATGTCCCCATATGCCTCTCTCCCCTTTCCATATCTCCATCACCCCCCTCCACCTGTGGATATATTCTGTTTAGTTTGTCCAGGGTGTAGAAATGTGTGTGTAGGCAGATATTTCTACACCCTGGACAAACTAAACAGGGTGTAGTAATATATGTAATGACATTTCCAGGCAAAGATTTAAAATTTTCTAGACTTTGAAGTATAAGTAGGAGCTAAACAAATTTCACTGTTCCTCGATTGGTCTGTCCAGTTTCATGATCCAAGATTGCCTCCAAAATAATTTTATAGACCTACTGAATACTCGTTTTCACAGAACTTTCTATCTTAGCATCTGTCATAAAAGCACTAATCCTGTTTTTGTAAGTGGCAGGTTGTTGAAGTTATGCAGAGATTTTAATTCAGACACCAGTCCCTGGAAATTGAGATGAATTTGTTCTCAGAGAGCGATGACTCATTTTGACCTCCTCCCATGTTTTTCGTATTATTTGCTCCCAAAATCTAAGCTCAATATTTTTCCTTTTTCAATTGTTAAAGGCAGTGATTCACCTCAGTCCTCATCCATTTGTCCTACTAAAGCCACAACCCCACTCGCTGGTTTCTTTTTATCCCCATCATCCACTTATAAGTAGTTCTAATACAACCGTCAGGTTATAGTCTGTATTAAATAAAGGAACATAAGCTGTCTTTCTCTAAAATACTTTTCCACATCTGGCTTCAGCAGTTCCCCCTTCTCCACTGGTAAGGTCAGTTTTCCCCATTTGATCCTTTCCATTTTGTTCTCCCAAAAAATACTCTTATTTATTTTTTCAAGGTTCACCAAATAATTATGTCTGTTAATAAAAATATGCCTGACCATGTAAGATCAATGGGACCATAATAAGCTTCACTGTCTGTATTCTACTTACTGCATCCATATACAGTGTTTTCCACTTCTTTATCACGCCCTTGATTTTTATCTCTTTTTATCTCATGTTTGCTCCCATATGCCTCTGGCTGCATGAATGATAGTTGCTTTTAACCATACCCAAAGCTATTTCATCTTCTTATGCCCCCCTAAATATGAATATATGTTCATCATATTGATCAAGTTTGCCTTGGCTACATGGCTTATAGCCTGTAACTGCCAGCCAGCTTCCAAAGCTTCAGGGCACCTTCAACACACCCAAACTAGCAGAGCTGAATAAAAGACAAGTCTGGATGCCAAGGCTTTCAAGGCTCGATGGCCAACATGGTCCTGTTTCTTTGCTGTGCAGATAGGTTCCCTTTGGGGAAAAAAGCCTTCCATTTCTTAAATATTGTCTTCTATCACTTTCTTCTTCAGGAAATTTGTTTTAAAGCTAGGAGTTTTGTGATTTAATGGACGGTCATGAGACTGTATTGTACTTTTAAATGGTAGCATTTTTTTTCCTGTCAATTTACAATTTTGTAAAGTAACTGAGAACCTTTTTTTTAGGCTGGCAAAGTGTTTGAAGTGCTTTTTCAGTGTTTCTTGTGAAAAAAGTTACTTTTAAAGACTTTCAGTTTTTACCGGTATTTGCTGCTTGTCTTCCCCAGGAGAGAGGCACCATTTTGGCTTGACCACGGAACAAACTAACAGTCACACAGTCAGTCTTTCTTCTAGCCCAAAAAAGAAAAAGAAAAGTTAAGCAAACAACCTTTGCCACCATAGTAAGCTGTGGCCATTTGTTGCACCTCAGACGACAAGTCATCTTTTTCCCTGGATCTCTGTGGTGCAGCACCAGCAGTCACTATGGAACAGGGGTTAGCCATGCCCTCTACGGTTGCTGGGATCCCCTTAGTAGGCAAGGGAGAGCTACTTTTGTTGGTCCTGGGAGAGGGAATAGGGAGGCCTTTCTTGTATCAGAATGCTTTGTCCATTCCTGGAGAAGCTGCTGTTGCCATTAGTGACATGGTTGTCCCCATTTTTCTCATCAAAAGCAAAGCAAAAAAATAAGCATGTGTCTACTCCTCCTCATATTTCCTTAGACAGGAGTAGTTTACCGAGTCTGACTTGGGGTTTAATTAAGACTATTGATCCTTCTCGTAAAGTAGTTTCTGGTAAAAGGAGTACCTCTTTTATGGAACAGATTCAAGATTCTGAATCTCAACAGGAAGATAGAAGGACAGGTACAAGGTTTTCTATTCATATTTCTAATTCAGACTCGGAAGAAAGCTCAGTTTCTGATTCTCCTTGAGGGGGTTTCATATTCTGTGAGACTATTGACATAATGTGCCATTGTTTTCAGTGGGGGGACACTGAAATTTCTCAGCCCCTCAAAGTATATGAGTTGCTACAGAAGGGATTTCCCGAACATACGCACATTCCTCCTCTTCTGTCTGCTTTAAATGGATGTGTATGCTACTGCCTGCAATCTTCTTGATAGTTAGCCAGATGTTCCTAAAAATGCACAGAAGATGTATAAAATTCCTCAGTTTTTTTTAAGTTTTTATATAGTATTCTTAAATCTGACCCAGCAGCTATAGCTTTAATTGATCCCACTGCTGCAAAACACATAACTAATTCCAATCCTACTCTTTCTGATAAGGATGGGAAAATTATCAACTTCCAAGATGGATGCACACTGATCAACTGCTTACCTTCAACTTTCCCAGTGTGAAAAAAAGAAACAGAGATAAGGGCTAGTAAATTCTGCCAGTTTTAGTAAAATTAATTTATTGGCTAGTAAGTATACTGCCTTGATGCCAGTAAAGAAGAAACTTAGAGAACCTGAAAGAAAATCAACTAGAAAGGGTGAAGAGAAAACACTAACAGGGAAGAATGCTGCAGCCATTCAGCAAAAAGCAGTCCATGTTCCAGCTTTGATACAAGACATGAAAACAGTGAAGGAGAATGTCAACTCAAATAACAAAAGGCTGAAAATGGAAGAAGCTTTAAACAACTGTTCAGATGAACTGATAAAATTGCAGAAATCAGAGGCTGAAGTGAAGAAAAGTCTGAGTATGAGACTGCTTAAGAAGAGCTGTTTCAAAAAAAAATGGTAGAGTTAGACTTCCAAGATGGCTGCACATTGAATAACAGCTTATTTCTAGCTCTCCCAATGTGAAAACAGAAAGTCAGCACAGAAGGCCAGTAGACTAGTGTTTATGGATAAATTTCAGTAACTGGCTAGTAAGTGCACTGCCTAGATGCCAGGAATAAAGAAATACAGAAGACCTGGAAAAAATCAGCTACAAAAAGTGAGAAAGAAACAGTGACTGGGGAAAGTTCTGCAGCTAAGTAAAAAGCAATGCAACCTTCAGACATGACTTCCAATAACTTGCAGTAAGATATAAGACAACTGCATACAGCCCTTGTTAAACAAAACACTGATGGAGTATATCAACACAAACAAAAGGCTGGAAAAAATGGAAGAAGCTTTAAACAGATATTCAGATGAGGCAATAAAGCTGCAAAAATCAGAGGATGAAATGAAGAAATTGTGGGCTGAATATGAGACTGCTCAGGAAGAGATGTTTCAAAAAATAATAGAATTAGAAGACAGAGCATGTAGGGAAAACCTAAGATTTTCAGTTATACCAAAGAAGCTGGAGGGAGCAGGGTGCATTACTTGTATGAATGCACAAATAAGCAGCTGGACTAGTATTCCACAGCAGGAGTTGTTAGTTGAAAGGGCAGATCGTGCTTGTGCTCCAAACCTGACTATAAGGAAGCAACCTTGACCTTTAATAGAAAAGATAACTACTTGTAGAGAATCGCATATCTTCAGCTTTATCTGTACTTAACTACTTGTGGAGATTGGTGAATTTTGGTGGTGCATTTATTTTTGTTTAATAGAAAATATGCAATCCTACCAACAGAAGGAGTTGATTTTGGCAAAACTGTGCCAGAAGGACAAAGTACTAAAAGTGGGAGATGGCAGAGTGTTTGTGGAGAATGATTACACACTGTACACCAGACAGAAGAGGAGTAAATTTATTCCACTATTCAGGGAATATTCTGATGCAGGTATGAGATTTAAACTTCTGTACCCATCTTCAAGGTATTCTTCCCTAGAGGGACAAAATCATTTTTTGATAAAGTACATGCTAAGGAAACCAAATCCAAAAACGCGCACGAAACAACACCGGAAACAAAACTGTGAGACTGCAATCCATCTCTGCTAGGCTGTCAGTCAAGGGTGAACAGGACTCGGACCAAGGAATTAAAAACTGTTTATTGAATGTACACTGACCAACGTGGTAAGCGCTTTCATCTGGGATTGCAGACTTCTTCAGACCACTTTACATCAATATGTGATGCATATTTAGTAACTTTTTGGCACCAAATTCATTAATAATTTTGACAACCACTTCCATTTAAAGTGCCAGTACAAATATCATATAAAATTATCATATAAAAACACAATAAAATTATTTTTTCTCCATAAAATCAATACCCATCAGGTGTATATGCTCAGAAAAGTAAACTCATCAACTAAAAAGGCAAGTCCAGAAATAAAAACGAAAATTGCTAGCATTCACTGGGTAAAACCACTGTGGTGTAAAATGAATAAATGTACATGAAAAGAAAAAAAATATATATACACCATCAGAGGTAAAACACAGCTGCAACTCGATGAGGACAAACACTCGGCCAGTCAAAGAAATAAAAATCCACTATTTATTCCAGCACAAAAACAGGTAGGCGCTTTTGCATTGGAGCTTCATCAGACGGAAGGTCTGATGAAGCTCCAATGCGAAAGCGCCTACCTGTTTTTGTGCTGGAATAAATAGTGGATTTTTATTTCTTTGACTGGCCGAGTGTTTGTCCTCATCGAGTTGAGCTGTGTTTTACCTCTGATGGTGTATATATATATATTTTTTCTTTTTATGTACATTCATCAACTAAAAAGACTTAAGGAGAACAAATAAAAAACAATGTTTGATAATATCTACTACCATAAAATATTTAAAATTATTTAAAAAATACACGTATGAATGCTGTAAAAATAATAACATAAATATTGTGTACAATAAAGACAACTCTGCCTAATGAATGCTTAAAATGGGACTACACAAAATACATACTGCACAAAATAGCAATGAAGGGGAATAAAACCAAATAACTAATAAATAAGAAGTGTGGAATGCTAACACTTAATATGTTACTAACAACACATATCCTAAAAATTGCATATATTGGTTTCATATCAGATAAAATCAAAAATAAAGAACATGCATCTTATAATAACTGCAATAATGGTTTGATAGAAATAAAATCATTGATGCCAGGGAACTTGGTGGAATTAGTCCTCATCTGCCACATACTTTCTCTTTTTCCTAGAAGGGCTTTGAAATTACCACCCCGTAGTGAACTAAATACCTGATCAATTATAGCAAATCTAAAAACACGAGTGTCACCATACTCTTTTATATGTCTGTATAAGGCATTGTTGGCATCTTGGACCTTAATCCTATACAGATGTTCATAAATCCGCTTCCTGAACTGCCTTTCAGTTTTCCCCATATAGAAAGCTGTACATGGCATACATTTAGCAAGATATACTATATTGGTGCTATAACAGTTCCCTTTCTTAAACTTAATGTAGGTCCTATTAATATCATCCAATTTACATCCCTTGTTCTCATATATAGCAAAACATTGTCTACATGAACCACATTTTTTAGTGAAGGCATCCTGTTTCGTAGGGTTCAAGTTGTTTTTAGCACTCTCCAACATTCTTTTTACGTTTAATCCCATTTTGTATACACAACATGGTCGATCACCAACTATACTTTTCACTTCTTCGTCAACAATTAAAGCATTCCAATGACTAAACAAGATGTTTTTAATTTCATTTACATGTGGAGAGAACATTAATACACACACTTTGTTGGACACAGAACTGTCCACTTTATGTGGCTGGGTAACGTTGTGATTGTATGCAGTTCCTAATATCGGGGGGTACTTTTTACCCCATTCACTTATGACATAAGAGGCGATGTCATTCAATAATGATAAAGGGAAGTTCCTATTAATAAACATATTCTTCATAAAATTTATCTCTTTAATCATTATGTCATAATTAGAGGACATCCTTGCTGCCCGAATGCATTGTCCTTTAAAAATATTTCTTAATATATGCTTAGGGTGATTACTTGAGTATTCCAGATACCCATTTGAGAATGTTTCTTTTCTAAAAATCTCTGACTGAAACCCATTGTCAGTATGTCTTATATACGTATCCAAATAAGCAATGCCATTCATGCTGGCATTATGCGTAAATTTCAAAAAGCTACTGGACTGATTTAGATGAACCATAAATTCATTAAAAAGTTCACTTGGTCCATCCCATAACAAAAACATATCGTCCAGGAACCTTGTGTAATATACAACATGTTGAAAATAAATACTATTAAATAGACACTGGTATTCCCATTCCAACATAACTAAGTTCGCAAAAATAGGGGCACATGAAGCCCCCACAGCCACACCTCTTGTCTGTTTATAATACTCCCCTTCAAAATATATGAAATTATTGTCCAATACCAATTCTATCATGTCGGTTATCAGATTAATACGGTCCCAACTAAGGTTAGAATGTCTTCTTAAGCTCTCACTAAAATCTTCTAGACCTTGTGTTTTAGGGATGCAAGAAAATAAGTCTATAACATCTATGGTTATGTGTAACAGGCTCTTTTTCCATTTGTCTGTGGTGAGGTTAGACAAAAACATCCATGAATTCTTTATAAGGTGCGGTGTGTTACCATATATATGTTTGACCCACCTATCTATTGCTACTCCTATATTGTAGGTCTTGGATTTACTGCCCGATATAATGGGGCGAAATGGGGGGTCATCAATATCCTTATGGATTTTAGGTATACCTCAACCTTTAAAAAATTGTAAGTATCCACCGTAATCCTGTTGTCAATAAGATACTCTTCCAAGGCTAAGTCAATCTTACGGTATCCTATATTGACTTCATTAAGAGACGCTATTTCATAATTACCTGTCTCATTTAATATGCTTTGTACCTTGTTAACATAGTCCATAGTGTTAAACAAAACTATCCCAGCCCCTTTATCGGGTTTCATAACCCGTATATCTTTGTCACTGACCAATTCATTCAGACACTTCCTCTCCTTGGAGGTCAGATTATCATAGAACAATGAAGTCTTACTTCGCTTGTTATATCTGTATATGTCTAAACAAGTGAGGTCTTCAAAATTTGAAACATTTCTATGTGCCATAGGTATATAAATACTTTTTTTCTTAAAGGCCCCTGAAGGTAACAGCTCGACATTCTTTTGCATAGTAAGGGCCAGATTGAGCCTACGACAGTATAACTTTATCTCAGCTATCATATCAGTCAGGTTGAATTTGACTGTTGGTATATATTTCATACCTTTTTTGAATAAAGAAAAATGTTCTTCCTGGATGTTTAAACTAGTGTAATTAAATATTTTCAGATCTTTATGTTCAATTACCACCTCATCAGCTGGTTTGCTATATACCATCACAGGTTCTATGATGGAAACAGCTTCAGGCTGTGGGGAAAATTCATAATTATTTACAGGGTCATTATTTACCATCTGTTTCGATGGTTCCTTTGCTGGTAATTCCTTTTGTATGAAGGTGTGAAATATCGACCCCCTTGAAAATTTGATCCAGTTTCTTTGTGGGTCTCCCAACTATCTGAGGCATCATAACAATGTTCCCCATCAGTATCCGACTTCCATGGATATTCCCTATGATGGAGATATTGTTCCATATCACGTGACAATTTCTTATTCTTTCTGTCAAATATTTTAGCTGCTCTATTTTCTGCTAATTTAAATTGTTTTTCATATAAATCCTTCCATTGGGGGAACACTAAATCAGTTACAATATCATTGTTTAACTTCTCCACCTCACTAACTAACCCACTTAGTTTCTCATCATTCTTTTTTATAATTGTATTCATGAAACTAAAACCAAAACTATCAAACATTTTATTAAACTCCATCTTAATGTCATTATCCAAATTTATCCCCATAGGCTTTTTAAAAAACCTTAAACCCATTGGTACTATACCTAAATTAATGCATTTTAATAAATACGCATTATCAATTTTAACACTTTTAACAGCTAATAGCAGTTTCCCTAAATCAAATATCATGTCTTTTACAGTACCCTTGTGGTTAGCAGAGTTGTCTTTATATATTTTGTTTTTATTATTGTTAATTTTAAAATCATATTCATTAATTAAGAATCTATCTAAATTGCCATGTTCATGCATAATCGATATAGCATTAACAGTCTTGCCCCTTGGGCTAGAAGAATTTGCAACATTACCTTTAACCATGTCCGTTTTAGGTTTGGCTGACATAGCATATGTTTTAACAGGTTGCGTATGTTTAGGACGTGCTCCCAAACGTTCAAAATCCTCGTCAACCTGAAACAGAGAAGAATCAAATGTAAAGTCCTTATCAGATGTGTAATCCTTGTCGGATGCATGACTTGTGTCATGGACACTATTGCATAACAGTCTCGATCTAGCCACCTCACTGAAGTCCTTCTGGCCATTAGGAATATCCACTTGTGTAGAAATATGGGAAACAGCCAGCGAGCGGCTTGTTTTTTCTTCAGGGGTGGCGTTTTTAATATCCCATATCGTTTTTTGTAACTGCCCAACTACTTCAGTCAGGCGAGAAACATTGTCACGTAAAGTATTGATTCCCACCTTAAAAGTGCCCAATACATCCTTGTCCAATGAAGTCTCGATCACCGTACTTGAAATGTCCATAGCTGATAAACTGAAACCAAATCCAAAAACGCGCACGAAACAACACCGGAAACAAAACTGAGAGACTACAATCCGTCTCTGCTAGGCTGTCAGTCAAGGGTGAACAGGACTCGGACCAAGGAATGAAAAACTGTTTATTGAATGTACACTGACCAACGTGGTAAGCGCTTTCATCTGGGATTGCAGACTTCTTCAGACCACTTTACATCAATATGTGATGCGTATTTAGTAACTTTTTGGCGCCAAATTCATTTACATTAATTTACATGCTAAGGAAAAAATACAAAAGTTTATCCAACAAAAGGTAAGCCATGAAACAGAAGGAGATCCTGCTTCTTGTTCTTCTGGTAATAAAGACCACAGAGGGACTGTACCTATGAAACCTTTTCAAAATATTCAATGGAAAATGTTAGAGAGAAGGAAGTGAGCATGAGAGTAGACTAGAAGAATCGAGAGCAAGTTGGAAATGAAGCAGAGAGAGGATTTCAGAGAACAGTAATAAAATAAGTAACTTAATATGGGATTACAATGAAGTAATTATTTTGGAATATGACAGAACAAGAAAATCTGGAAATATTGGACTTTTTTTTAGAATTTGTTGGAGTTGTGGGGGGCTGTAAAACATATGCCCTACTTCATGTCATTAATGTTTGGAACAGTCCTTTGGGGAGGGTAAGAGGAAAGAAAGAAAGTTAACTGTAAGTAAAGATTTTTTTCTTAAATAGTACAAATGTTTGGCACATGGTTTTCTTTTCATGCTATAAAGTAATTTTTTTCAGTTAGATTTAAGCGTAATGGGGATCATAAACAGGTGCCACTGTTCTTTTTTTCCTTTTCTTTCTCCCTTCTTCTCACTTTCTTCTTCTTCAGTTTTAAGAAATGTAGGGACTATAATGTAAAAAAAAGCCTGGTTAAAAACTGTGATAAAAGAAACATCAATGTGCTTTTTCTTATCCTTGCATGGAGGAATGACTAGATTAAAGACCCTAGATTGAGAGAGAGCAAATAAAGGAAAAACAATTTTGAATATCATGAGGCTTTTTTCTAGCAAATACATACATGCTCAGTACCAGTTCTGCAGCTGGTCTTCATGTTTGCATGGAAACTTAATCTGATAAAGAGAAACTAGCTGCCTGGCTCTCATGTCTCCATGGAGACAATCTGATAAAGAGAAACTGGCTACAGTCTGGTGGAGAGTGATTGGCTAGAGGAAAAAAAGAAAAGAGAAATTGTCTAAGAGATAATGTTCTGTGAAAGCATTCAGGGAGTTTCCTAAGGTAGATAATGTTCTCTGAAAGCATTCAGGGGCTTTCCCAAGGTAGTTAATGTTCTCTGAAAACATTCAGTGTTTTTTCCAGCTGGGAGAGCTATAAAGATAAGACAAAATCTATCAGCACATAGTAGAAAGCACAGGCTGCACCATGTGTCTTAGCATGGATAACTTTTCTTTTAGGTTAACTAAAGTCTATGATTTTGTCTTTCAGTATGGGGCTTTTGTTCCTATTAGGAGGGTACAACTTCACTATTTGAAGGTGTACATAGTTTTGTTTGTTAGTATTAAGTTAATAGGTTTTGGGGGTATTAGGCTGTGCTTGTTGTTTTTTTGTTTTTTTTTTTTTTTTGAGGGCTTTCAATAAAACAAAAAGTTTTATAAGATGTGACATATGCTGAAATGGATATGACAAGAAACAACTGCATAAAGGTTCAACCTGCCAAACAGTATATGCATGTAACACAAAAGCTGGAACTAGACATTTAACAAAAAAGGTGTACATAAAAGGTGGGAATAATAACTGTTTAATACAATGATGCTTTCTTTAATGTCTTTAAGTGTAAATGGCATCACAGAAAAATACAAACAAGAAAGAGTAGTGAACTATATTTTAAAAAGTAGAGTGCAGATAGCTATGTTACAGGAGACACACTTAGAAAGAACTGAACATGTGAATTTGAAAAAGAAAGTTTTTCAGGAAGGTTGTTCACTGGAATACCTGGGACAGAGAAAAAAAAGGAGTACTTATATTAATTGCAAGAGGAGCTCCAATAGTGATAGAAGATTAAAAGATAATAATGGCAGATTTGTAGTGCTAAGGGCTACTGTCAAGGGAGGATGATTACACTGGCATGTATTTACATTCCACCTAAAATGGCGATAATGGAGCTTAAGAAAATTCTGGGAGAAATAATCATTTTTCAGCAAGGAATATTACTTATAGGTGGGGACTGGAATTTAATTTGCAACAGTAAAGATGTGTCTGGGTGGTCCAGAAGGGAAAATATAACAAAGGAGGGTAGATTTTTGAATAAATTTATGAAAACGTGTGGCATGGAAGATGTGAATTCAGTAATAGGAGTTCAGAGTGAATTTACATATTATTCCCCAAGATATAAGCCCTGGGCTAGGCTAGATGGAATTTACATGTCACAGGAACATGTGCATTTAATTGAAGGTCTTGATACTCACCCAATAATTATTTCAGATCATGTGCCAATAATAGCTAAAATAAAAGCACCAGGTAATGAAACAAAAATGAGACATTGGTACTGTCCCAGCTATCTGTTGAAAAGATAAGAATTTAAGGAATGGATAGTGGAGATTATTCAGGAGCTGTTAGGACAGAAATTTATTCTGAAAATATAGCTAGGGAATATAAAATTAAGGTGAGTATTAAAAATAGGGTGGAAATAAAAGGAAAGGGAGCTATGGTTAAGAAGTAACAAGAATTATTTAGAGGGCATGAAACATCTTAAAGTATTGCAGAATAGGGGGAATCTCACAAAAGAAGAAGAGGGTCAACTGCAGAATGCTAGGCAGAAAATAAGGGATTACCTGATAGTATGCATGAGCTTAGATTGCTGTTAAGCAGCTGTTTTTTGATGACACTACAACACAAAAACATTTAGCACAACAACTCAGGCAACAGAAAGTAGAAAGGGCTGTCACCAGAGTAACAAGAGATCCTGGAGTGGTATTACAAATATTTCTGAAATTCTGTGAGACTCTCTATAAAGCAGAGAAATATGAAAATCAAGAAAAGATGCTAATGGAAATGTTTATGGAAGAATTAAATATACCAAGGTTATAGGTAGAGGAGGCTCAGTTACTAATGCTTAGGATAGGGGGAGATGAGGTAAAAATTGTGATGTATAACCAATCTACAGGAAGGTCCCCAGGAATATATGTTTTTTCTGTGGAAGTTTGGAAGCATGGAAGAAAAAAACTGATAAAGATCTGGAAGGTTTTGTTTAACAGTATCTTAAGAGAAGGAGAAGTACCAACATCCTGGAAGAAAGCAGTGGTAATGGTAATTCCTAAAGAGGGTAAAGATCCATTAAATCTAGCTTCATACAGGCCCATTTCCATCCTAAACCATGATTATAAAGTGTTCGTGTCCATAACGGCTAAAAGAATGGCAAAAGTAATGACAAAACTGATGTGGATCAATGTGGTTTTGTGGAGGGGAGGGAAACATTTGACATTAACAGAACTTTGGATGATTCAGAGGGAAGCAGAATGTAAGAAAATACCATTGTTGTCAGTGGGTCTTGATGCAGAGAAAGCAGTTGACAGAGTAAGCTGGGACTTTATGAGCAGGGCAATGGAAGCATTTGCATTTCCTGAAAAATTATAAGGTTGATTAGGACGATATGAGGGATCAGAGGTGAAAATTAAAATGTGTGGGGTCCCCTCTGATCATTTTTGCTTGAGCAGAAGAAGCAGGCAGGGGTTTCTTCTTTCCCCTTTATTGTTTGCATTATATTTAGAACCACTGGCAGAGAAAATAAGGGACTCAGAAATTCAAGGATATAATTGGTATGGTAGTTAAGATAAGCCAGCGTTATTTGCAGATGATATTATTTTATATCTGACAAAACCTGAAAGACATTACAGTGTAGTAGAACATTTTGATACAGTTTCAGATCTTTTCAGGATACAAAATTAATGAAGCTAAAACAAGGCCATAGTGGTAAATTATGTACCCACACTTGAACTGGTTCAGGAATACCCATATTTATGGGGATGTGATGAAATGAAGCATGTATTAAAATGATTCTAGTGTGTCCGCTAAGGATATGTAGGAAGAGATTAAACTAAAGATAATACAAAAACTGAAACAAAAATGGACGCTTGTTATATGAATGTGGATAGTACGATTATAAGCAACTAAAATGTTTTTCATCCTTTTAGGCTTATATACGTCAGGCATATTTTTATCATCCAGAGGAGAAGTTGTGTGTAGGAATTAATTAAGAGCTGAAGGACTTTATCTGTGAGGGGAAGATGCCAAGAGTCAAGTGGGATAAGCTGATTCTTCCAGTAGAACAGGGCAGACTGGGATTACCCAATTTGATGGGGTATTTTAAAGATACACAGTTGAGACTCTTATAGATAGCACAAGCAGAAAACTATAATTAAAAGTGGAAAGGGGTGATGATGGAACAGGGGGAAGAAACAAGGAGAGACTGGGATTTTGGATGCAGGCCTATAAGGAAAATAACAATCATACAGAATATTATTCATAAGTAGCAGAAAGTATTCTAAGAACTAAACCAACATGGGAATGGAGAAAGGAGATTCTGCCAATAGGGATGACTGCAGACAACAGGCAAGAGGGGGCTGGAATTTATTGGAGAAAACAGGCAAAGGAACCAAGTTATTGGGATTACATAACTAGAATGGGAAAGATGATAGAATGGGAAGATGTCAAGAATTTATTTGAACTGCAGGTTAGAGATTGCCTTCCCTATCAGGGATTTATATCAGAGTACACAAAAGACAAGAACTGGTAGAGTTTTTATTAGAATCTAGAACAGAAGCTGCCATTAAAAAGGAATAATTAGTAGAGCATATAAAATATTACATGATAACTATAAGAATCAGTGGAGGTTAGAAAGGATTAGGAAGAGAGGTTAGATAAACAATTCACCAAAAAAAACAAAAAAAATGGAAGGCTATATGCATGTCTCCCAAATATGCAACAAAGTCTAGAAGATTTAGGCTTTTTGCCTGGACATGTTTGCACTGATATTTTTATACCCCAAAGAGACTCCAGAGAATTTTTCCTCAGGCAGACAGCAAATGTTGGAGGTGTGAAAGGAGAAAAAGAGGTAATTGGGAACATATTTTTCTGCGAGTGTGGTGAGTTGGCAGACTTTAAGGATTCCCTGCGGAATGCACTGTTGGAGATGCTGTGTGGGCAGCGTCTGATGAGGGAGATGATTTTTCTGAGCTATGATATAGAATCAGAATTGACTAGAGATGTTAAAGCTTTGCTGTATTTAATAATGGTGTCTCCCAAAAAAGCAATTACTGGAAAATGGAAATCAAAACCAACTATACTGGAAGTAGTGAATATAATAATTAAGATATAACAACTGGAATTGAGATTTAGAAATGGGTAGGAGCAACCTACATAGGAAAAAAAATGGAAATTGTGGGAACAATACATACAAGGGAGGAATGAGGTTTAAGAGGGGGCAGAACTTGAGATATGTAATGTTTGAGTGAGAAAAATTGGGTAGATTATAAGTGTTGTATAATGTTTGCAGCTGGGAATGTCAGTATGGTTTATGATGTAAAATACTTGCAACTAGGATTGTGTCAGTGTGGTTTGTTTTCAATTGTATAAATGTCTGATTGTGTAGTTAGTGTTGGTTTAATAAAGATGTTTCTTGTTTAAAAAAGGGAGGAATTGAAATATTTATGTAATATCTCTTAGGTTGTATGATATATAGCAATATATGTGAAGTATAATGTTTGTTATGTTAATATCGTTTGATTACTTTTTTATGAATGCAGATTTGCCAGTGTCACAAGAGATAATTCAGTAAAGGTGTTTGAAAAAACATTATAGTTAGAGGACAGAGCATGCAGGGAAACCTGAGATTTTCTGTTGTAACACAAAAGCTGGAAGGAACAGACTGTATTGGTTTTATGAAAGCACAAATAAGCAACTGGAGTGGTATTCCACAGAATTTAATTGAAAGGGCACATTGTGTGTAGGCTGCAAACCTAACCGTTAATAGAAATGCAGTCATGTCAGCAGAAAAAATGATCGTGACAAAACTGTTGCAGATGGGCAAAATATTAAAAATTGGAGATAGTAAAGTGTTTGTGAAAAATGATTATTCAGTGTACACCAGGCAGAAGAAAAGCAAAAATATCCCAGCAGTTGGGGAGTGGCAATAAGCAGGTGTGAGATCCAAGCTGCTGTATTCAGCTGTCTTCAGAATACTCTTTCCTGGAGGATCAAAGTCATTTTTTTGATTCAGAACAGGCAACCAAGGAAATACAAAAGTTTGTCCAATGAAAAGTGAGCCATCAGACATAAGGAGATTCTGCTTCTCATTCTTGTGATAATAAATCTGATAGAGTGTTTGTCAGTGAAACCTTTTCCAGTATTTGAAAGGAAAATGCTTGAGAGACAGAAAAAAAGAACAGGAGTTGACTAAAAGAATCAGGAGTTTGAATTTGAACCAGAGTTTGAGATTTGGAGGTGGAGATGAACAGAAAAAAGACCAGCAACACTAAAAATAGTGAATAAAAAAGTAATCTCTGTGGTATCCCCCAAGTCTCCAACAAACCATTAAACAAGTATAGTGGGTCCAAAAACAAAACAGTGTAAGAAACTTCTCTGTGTGGAACATTTTTAGTCCATATATCTCTAGTTAATCACTGTATATTAATCAGATCAGACAATAGTAGTAGAAGTAGCGAACTTAAACTTGTCTTAAGTCAAAACAAATAATAAAAAATATATAATTTGAAATATTGTACAGAATGATGTATTCAAAAGTAATCCAATCAAGGCAGGCAGCCTGTTTCCAGTCGAAAATCCTTTATTAAGTACAGAGACAAGCAATCCAAGTAAAACAAAAATAACAGAGTAATAGTTTCCTCACAAGCTTTCTAAATATATATATATATATATATATATATATATATATATATATATATATATATATATATATATACTTTTTATCAGGCAAGGGAGTGGTTTATTGTGCTGTAAAACAAAGTGTTATTGGTACACATGTTAAATTCACATCCCTTCCCCATCAGTGTGACATTCAAGCTGGTCCTGCCCTACTTAGTAGCTGTCATAATAATATAACCCTTATGTACTTTAAATAAAATTTATAATGATGTGGTACCTCTTATTTAACCAGATTATTAAGTAGATTATTAAGTCTGTGATGTTATCCAAGACCATATACTACATGGCTGGAAATAGATCAGTATTGGTCCATTTGGCAATCAAAAAATATATATAAATATATAGATATGCACTTTGCATGTAAAAAAACAATTGTAAAAATCCTATTCTGTTTTCACAACCTATTTAACAAAGATTGCTTTCGTCCTTCTAGACTTCTTCAGGTCTGTGTACAAGAACACTAAATACTATATATAAAATATTATCATATAATTAGTATTGTTATTACACATCATTTTGAATACAGTGGAAAAAAGAGAACAAGAAAAAAAAGAAAAAATAATAAGAAAAAAATGTATGATGATGGAAACAAAATATACACTTAAATTAAAACTGATTTAACATGGTATTTAAAATCAACTGGTAGAATAAAATAAAATAAAATGAGACATGTAAACAATGTGGCAATTTTTTAAGTTCCAGTACACTTTTAATTGAACAGTAGTAGATTAGTCCAGCCTTCCTAAAAGAGTTCAGCTTTAATTGCCACATGAGTTCATGTTTATCCAGAATTTTCGGGATGTCTCCTTCAAGATCACCCATGTCAATGTGATCCAGGATCTGGGAAATCAAGAAAGAGAACAAATTAAAATATTTATGGAAGACTTAAGTATGCCAAGGTTAGAGGAAGATGAGGCTCAATAATTATCATTTAAGATAGGAGGAGATGAGATAATCATGGTGACATATAATCAGTCTACAGGAACATCTCCAGGAATAGATGGCATCCCTGTGAATTGTGGTAGCTAGGAGGGAAGAAAGCAGTAAAGATCTGGATGGTTTTGTTTAACAGTATTTTAAAATGAGGGAAAGTGCCAACATCCTGGAAGAAAGCTGTGCTGGCTGTAGTACTTTAAGATGGCAAAGACCCATCAGATCCATCTTCATATAGGCTCATTTCAGTTTTTAACCATGATTATGAAGTGTTTGTCTGTAATAGCAACAAGAATGGAATTGGTTAATTTTATATCTCAGCCTGCATGGGTTTTGTTTAGTTCTTGGTTTGATTTTTTGCAGCTGTCCACTTTGTTTTGAATATTTGTGACTTTTGACTGACTTTTTGTCAGTTATGGAGCCATTGCAAGCTAGCTCACTTTTGTTTCCTACCTAGAAGTTTTAGATATGCTTTTTGACTTTTTTACCATCGAGGATGATTTGTCCATCCTGGGTGAGTTACTAACACAAGTGGGTAAACTGATACTTAGTTGACCCCCATTGAAAAAACGAAACGAAAGTGACAGGACACTGCTGTAAATCAGTAGATATTTAATAAAAACTTAAAACACAATCCTTGAAACACAAAGTAAGCGCTTTCGGGTTACACCCTTCATCAGACAACAAACATTAAACAGACACTATTTTTAAATTATGCAACAACCAATGAAATTCAATGATAAACACGCCTATTTAAAAGAGTAGGTTTTATGGGTATTACATCATTAAGCCCAGGGGGTCTGTGTGCCATTAATTCTATTATCCATTTTGTTTCAGCCAATGCTGTTTGCAATTTGATGTCCCCCCCCCTTCTACTCAACCTATTGTTTACAATTACTCTGAATATAAAACTGTGTGTGGGATGTTCTCGCACATGCCTAAACAAAGCATTACTAACATCCCCATTCCTAATACTACCTAGGTGTTGCAAAATTCTCATCTTAAACATGTTGTTTGTCATCCCTACATAAAAACTTAAACACTTTGTGCACTCAGCCAAATAGACCATGTCATGGGTCCTACATGTGGCCTTCCCTTTAAAAACGATAGTTTTGCCTGTCACAGGATGTACAAAATTGACCTCCTTGTTTATACTAGCACAGGCCTTACATGCTCCACAAGGGAGTGTTCCTGATGTGACCTTGAACGGTCTATCTTGTTGCAAAGTCTTCCCTTTACATAAAAAATCTTTGAGATTTCTATTCCTTCTATACCGGAAGCATGGTCTGTTGTCTATAATATCTTTAAGGTTTGTATCGCTGGTGAGAATGTTCCAATTGTTACGTATAATATTACAAATGTCACCAATGTTACTACCATAAGTAAACATCACCCTAAGGTCTCCCTCTCTTGTGTTACACAATGGGAAATTACCAACATTTTGAACAATGAAAGATGGAAGAAATACATTCTTATGTATACACGTTTCGTTGACGATATTTTTATTTTGTGGAATGGTGACTACCATTTGTTTGAAAGTTTTTTGTCCCATATACATTCAACCACCACATTTCTCAAATTTACGGCCAAAACTTCCCATAACCACATAGAATTCTTAGATGTCTGTGTAACACAAACACAGGAGGGTTTTTCATCTAACCTCTATAAAAAAGAATGCTGGAAGAATACCCTGTTATCATTTGATAGTATGCATCCTCGATATTTGTTTCCTAACATTATTAGAGGTCAAGTGAGTCGGGTATCCAGAATAAGCACAGATGACATGCACTTTGAGCAAGAATTATCCAACCTTACAGGGCATTTTGAACAAAGAGGTTATGGAAGGAGCATGGTCAAGAAAGTTATTGATGAGAGTAAGGTGCATAGGCAGACCAAATTTAAACCTTGGTTAAAGAGACATCAAGAAGGGACATCTACTGAGAACAGACAGGGTAACACAAGAGAGGGAGACCTTAGGGTGATGTTTACTTATGGTAGTAACATTGGTGACATTTGTAATACGTAACAATTGGAACATTCTCACCAGCGATACAAACCTTAAAGATATTATAGACAACAGACCATGCTTCCGGTATAGAAGGAATAGAAATCTCAAAGATTTTTTATGTAAAGAGAAGACTTTGCAACAAGATAAACCGTTCAAGGTCACATCAGGAACACTCCCTTGTGGAGCATGTAAGGCCTGTGCTAGTATAAACAAGGAGGTCAATTTTGTACATCCTGTGACGGGCAAAACTATCGTTTTTAAAGGGAAGGCCACATGTAGGACCCATGACGTGGTCTATTTGGCTGAGTGCACAAAGTGTTTAAGTTTTTATGTAGGGATGACAAACAACATGTTTAAGGTGAGAATTTTGCAACACCTAGGGAGTATTAGGAATGGGGATGTTAGTAATGCTTTGTTTAGGCATGTGCAAGAACATCCCACACACAGTTTTATATTCAGAGTAATTGTAAACAATAGGTTGAGTAGAAGGGGGGGGGGACATCAAATTGCAAACAGCATTTGCTGAAACAAAATGGATAATAGAATTAATGGCACACAGACCCCCTGGGCTTAATGATGTAATACCCATAAAACCTACTCTTTTAAATAGGCGTGTTTATCATTTAATTTCATTGGTTGTTGCATAATTTAAAAATAGTGTCTGTTTAATGTTTATTGTCTGATGAAGGGTGTAACCCGAAAGCGCTTACTTGTTTCAAGGATTGTGTTTTAAGTTTTTATTAAATATCTACTGATTTACAGCAGTGTCCTGTCACTTTCGTTTCGTTTTGGATATTTTGCTTAAGGGCACAGGACTTTAGCACGGCGTGAAGAACTCATTTTGTCTTGACCCCCATTGATGTGATACGTTTTATAAGGTGACTTGGTTCTTGCAAATGCATCTGGGGCACTTGGTGATCAGCCACATATATTAATAACACCTATTATGCATGATGTGGTCTTCAAGCAGCAAACTCAAACCTAGAGGCTGGTTCTTGTGACAAGAGCAGCACATTACCTACTGAACCTGAATCGAACCACACAATACACATGATGGGCAATCAGATGAGTAAAGGTACTGTTGTATGAAATTTGTTAAATGGTGACAACTTCCTTCCAGTTTTCATTGATGGTTCGAGGAGAAGAGAACATTGTCATTTTTCTCACTGGCTTGCCAGAAGAAGAAACTTTTTGAGTTATATACTTTGCAGTGGGCTAATTTCTATTTATGAGTATACTTGTTTGGAAATTGTACCTCAGGGGCTTAGGACATTTACATTTCAAATTGAGTGACTGAGGAGTCCCCAGTTTTGAAGGATTTTGTTAGTTCGTACAACAAGCATGGTGTACAGGCTATGGAATTCTTAATTAAACACAATGAATATTATTTGACTAAACTGAAGGATGAAGTTTTTAGTTTAAACAAGATTACTACTGATTTGTTATTTCCATCACATGAATTACACTATGAACAGGTATTTGTTAAAACTGACAAATACTGCAATTCTGTTAAGATTAGTAAAAACAAGAAGATTAATAGTAATATTAATCAATACAGGAAAAACACCACTTGTACTTGAGGGTAATAACATGTTATGACTAAAAAAACTTTTGTTTTTCCTACATCCACTAATAATGTGGATGAGTTGAATTGGTCTGGTATGTACCATTCCATTGTGAGTAACAATATGGTTGAACAACCTAATTTTGATGTTAATCACCTTTGGAGTTTCCCCCACTACACAGATTGGAATGGAGAGCGAACAGGAACAGGAACAGGAACAGGGAAAGGGAAAATCCCAATAGAGGACACCAGTCAGTGGTGGCATCCTCTGAAGAAGGGTCACAAAGGGAGAAACAAAAACTTTTGCAAAAAGAACACAATTTAAGGACAGTATAAATTATTGACAACTGATGTTATTTCTAGATATTCAGGTGCTTTGAATATACATAAGGGTTACAACATATTTAATTATAGCTTGTTACCCATTTCTTTTGGAGTATTTTCCTTTATTGGAGAAAGGGTTAATTTTTATTACCAACACTAACTAGGATATGCTGTGTACTCTTAGTGAATTAAGGCTTTTCACTAGAAAACTGAATTTTGATGTAACATTTGATAATATCAATGCCACACATAACAGTGATTTGCTTTTTAGAGAGAGTGTTTATAACCCTACTATGTACCCCATTTTACAGGCCTTTGAGAAGGCTTGTGAGAATGACATATATAAGTTATATAAGGGAGGTAATAAACACTTCTTTAACTTCACTAAAAGTGAATGTAATTTATTGCTATCTCTTAAAAAAGATAGGTCAATCTGGATTATGAAACTGGATAAAGGGGGGAGTATGGTTATTTATGAAGCTGTTGATTTCTCTGGCATTATGTTCATACTACTTCAAAAAAAAAAAAAAGATACTTGCCAGCTTTCAGAAATTAAGTTAATATATCATACCACAGAATAGACTTACATTGAGAAGATTTATTGTTACAGAAGGTTATTACACTGGAGTTATAGAGATATTCAGAACTGGCTAGTCTCATGATACAAACAATATTTGGTATACCCAAACTCCATAAAATGTGTGTAACCACCTTTTAGAGCTATTATCGCAGCACAGGGCTCCAGAACCTATCCCCTGGCTGTGTTCATAGAGAGGCTTTTAAAGCTGGTAGTTATACACACTAGTCCATTTGTTACATGGCTCTTCAGACCTTTTGAATGTACAATACATGATGGCTCATGAGACCAAAATTGTAGCTTTTTGACTGTAGATGTAGTAGACTTGTTCGCTCGTCTTCCCCAAGATATTGGTTTCAACATTTTTTTCTTGAGGCATTACTGAGATATGATTTTTAACTAATATAGTAGTTATGTTGATTTTGGATTTTATGAATATTGTATTTTTGAAGGAGAATTTTTTAAGCAAGTGAAAGGTGTGGCAGTAGGTTTGGTATTTGCCTCCATGTTCACCAACCAGGTTATGTATAGATGTGGACTAAAATATATTTTCAACATTAATGAATTTCACATTACGTTAAACTGACCTTATGTTACCTAGATGATACCTTTTTCTTTTTTATAGTCTGGGCCTGATGACTTAGCTTCTGATTTCATTAAATATATGTAAAACTCTACAAATTTTCTTAAATTTACTTATGAATACAATAAACACACTGTTCATTTTCTTGGCATTGCAATCAAGAAGGGTGAAGGGAATTTCCATTCTAATATCTAAATGAAACCCACATTCAGTAATTCATATTTGCATTTCAAAAGTAATCACCCTTATTATCAGAAAACTAGCCTGGTGAAGGGGCAGCTTATTTGATTATCTAGGATAGTCCAAAGTCAACTTAACTACTCTGTTGTTAGAAATTGATAAGTTAAAAGTAATGTTTTTACAGAGAGGGTACCCAGAGAGGTTGATTGAAGATAATATTGAATATGTTTTACAACTGGGTACTGGAAGTTATATTGCTGACATTTTGGTTAAACATTATACAAACAATTTACCCTTTCAATGGGCTTTAATCCTTAAATATACATTTGCAGCTAGGGAAATAAAAATATTATTTATACCAATTGGAATATGTTTAAATCTAATGATAGATTTATGGAAATTCTTGATGTTTCACCTCATTTCGTTTTTAAAACTGGTGACAATTTAAAAAAATATTTGAAGTCAATAGCAACAAAAAACATGATGAGAAACAAGACCAAAATACAGGTACTGAAAGATGTGGTGCCTGTAGGCAGTATTTATATCTTCTGTTGGATAACAAGTTAATTTTATAAAATAATTTCAACACTACTGTACAACTTGTTTATGGTAATTGTGACACCGGTTAGATGGTTTACTTAGCTAAATGCTCACTTGCCCTGCATTTTATGTAGGCAAGACTGAACGTCAATTTAGTAGGAGAATTTATGAACATGTGTGTGATATACAGATGGCTAATGACAAAATACATTGTTCAGACACACTATATCTTGTAATCATTTTGTAAAGTTTTGGTTTGGAATACTTGAAGTCATAGTACCCAACAGAAGAGACAACTTGAGTATAAGAAATTACTGTGGTGACTTAAACCTGGTATAAATTAAATCCTTTCTATTAACCCAGTGTTGAGAATGAGGATGGCAAGACTATGACTTTGTTGGTAATTTATTGAATGGGGTACTGTAGTTTTTATAACTTATTATTCATGGTTTTAGATTAACAGTTTATGACTGAATTGTGATTTCAGGTTCAGTGTTGTAGGAACTCAGTAGTTTTAAATATGAGGATATGATGATGGACTTACTAATTTGTTTACTTGAATATTTGACAACATATAATTAATTTAACACTGTTTAGTTGTGATGTTGTATATTAGGTACTATCTCTTTTAATTTTTAAAACCAAATTGAATTGATTTTATTATTCAACACATTGATTGCTGATTTAAATGTTACATTGACGGGTAGTGTTTTAGTTCTGAAGAAGTCTATGTTTACGATTTTAGATGAAAGCACTCAATTGTAACTTTGTAGTTTTATTAAAATAAGTTCAGTTTTATGACTCAGCCTACACAGGTTTTATGTGGTTCTTGGTTTGATTTTGTGTAGTTGTCCACTTTTTTGGTTATTAATGGCAAAGATGTGCCAAACTTGATAGAAATAGATCAAAATGATTTTGTAAAGGGGAAGCAAACATTTGACAACATTATTAGCACAATGATTGTCCCTAGGATAGCAATATGTAAGGAAATACCATTGTTGTTGGTAGATCTTGATGCAGAGAAAACATTTGACTGAGCAATCTTGGATTTTATCAGTAGGGCAATGGAAACGTCTATATTCCATGATACAATAATAAGATTAATTAGGAGGATATATTAGGCAAAAATTAAAGTGGGGGGTTCCTCTCAACAAGTTGTTGGAGAGGTGCCTGATCAGAGGAACCGGGCAGGGTGTCTTGTTTCCCCTTTGTTATTTACTTTATATTTAGAACCACTGGCAAAGAAAATACAGGACTCAGAAATTCAAAGATGTAATTGATATGGTAGTCTAGAAAAGTTGGTTTTATTTTCAGACAGTATTATTTTGTACCTAATATAGCCAGAAAAAAGATATCTCATTGTGGAACATTTTAATACAGTTTCAAGTCTTTTGGGGATATAAAAGTTAATGAAGATAAAACAAAGGCTATAGCTGTAAACTATGTATTCACACATGAATTGGTTCAGTAACACCCATATTTATGGGGACATGATAAAATAAAGTATTTAGGAGTATGGATTAAAAATAATTTTGTTATGGCAACTAAGGATATGTGGGAAGAGCCTAGACAAAAGATAATTCAAAAACTGAGAAAGTAGGAAGCTTTTGTAAAATTTTATACATATTTCCTCCTCAGCCTATTCTGCATCAAAAATGACTTTGATCCTCCAGGAAGAAGTATTCTGATGCCAGCTGGGTACAGCAGCTTGAATCTCACACCTGTCTTATGATATTCCCTGATTGCTGGGATAAATTTACTTCTCTTCTGCCCAGTCTATAGTGAATAATTATTTTCCATAAACACTTTACCGTCTCCAGTGTTTAATACTTTGCCCATCTGCCACAGTTTTGTCAGGGTCAACTTTTTCTGCTGGTATGATTGCATCTTTACTAATACAGGTCTTGGCTGCTTTCTCTGGGCAAGGTTTGGAGCAGAGACATGATGTGCCCTTTCAAATCCTGCTGTGGAATACCATTCCAGTTACTTACTTGTGCTTTCATAAAGTTGATGCAGTCTGTTCTTTACAGTTTCTCTGGTATGGCAGAAAATCTTAGGTTTTTTTTTCTGCATGCTCTGCCCTCTAACTCTGCCTTTTTTTTTAAATAGCTCTTCTTAAGCAGTCTTATAGTCAGCCAACTTTTTTTTCATTTTGATCTCTAATTTTTGACGTTTTGTTAGTTGATCTGATTAGCTATTTAAAGTTTCTTCCATTTTTTACAACCTTTTGTTATTTGTTGATGTATTCCTTGAATGTTTCATTTAGTTTAAGTAGCTTTGGACACATTTTATTTATTTTCTCCTTGGGATTACTGAAAGCCATCTCTTGTACCAAAACTGAAGCGTGAACTGCTTTTTGATGAGCAGATGCATAGGTTCATAAGTTCATAGGTTTATACTAGGCTATCGGCCCTAGGGCCTATACAAGCCTAGCCATAACAATTCCCTGGCTATTGTTTCCCACACTATTTACTTCCCTGGACCCCTGTCTAGCAGGGGACCCCTGTCTAGCAGGGTGACTGATGTGATCCCCGGGGTGAATTTCCTTTCCCCCATCCAATCATCAAGGTTCCTTTTGAAGAGTGCCAAAGAGGCGCTCTGCTTGACATGTATGGACAGTCTATTCCAGAGTCTGGTTTGTCTCTGTGTCAGGAAACTATCCCTCCAGCATGTTTTGTTTATTGTGATAAGTTTTAGATCCCTGGAGCGTGTGGCTCTGTGGGATTGGGATTTCTTTAAGTGTAGCATGTCCAACAGCTCTGGGTTTGACATGGCCATCTATGTTAAGCAGAAATCACCTCGGAGTAGACGATATGCGACAGAATATAGCTGGAGTTTTTTAAGGTGATCAGCATAGGACATCTGCTTTAGGCCTGTGACTCTTTTAATGAGGTATTTCTGCAGCCTTTCCAGTTGTTGCAGATGTCTTGAGAGGTACATACCAAATGGGGCATTGTATTCTATAATGGGTCTAATGATGGATGAGTACAGTGGGACAATGACCTCCTTTTTTCTGGATGAAAAGCCCTTACTGATGAGTTGTGCCACATAGAAGGATTTCCTGACTGTTGTGGCGATGTGGTTATTAAAGGTGAGACCACTGTCCACCTGTGTCCATAAGTCTCATCACACTTTAGGTGTTTCATGTACTGCCACCTATGTGGTAATTCACAGGTACATGTTTTTCCCCAAAGGGGATAACTATACATTTCTTGGCATTGAGCTTGAGCCCATGGCTCAGGCACCTAGGATCTATTTCTGTAAGGCCTTTTGTAGAGTATCCACATCATTTGGGGATTCAGTAATGGCTCCCAGTTTGCAGTCATCTGTGAACTTTGTTAGCCAGAGTCCCTTAGTGTTGTCCTGTACTTCAGAGAAATAGATGCCAAACAATAGAGGTTCCAGGACTGAACCCTGAAGTACTCCATTTGTCACTTGTCTGGAGCTGGATTTGGAGTCAGCTACTTTTACAGTGTGGATTCTGTCAGTAAGCCAGTTGGCAACCCATCGAGTGACGTTGGAATTAATGCCCAGCTATTAGTAAGTTTATCTATGATTCCAGAGTAGGGGGTAGTGTCAAAGGCCTTGGCAAGGTCCAGATAGGCAGTATGGACTGCCTTGCACTCGTTCATGGCTCTGGAGACTGATTTGAAGAAGTCATTCGGGTTCAGGAGACACGATCAGCCCTTCACGAACTCAAACTGGGTGGGGTCCAGTGTTTGAAGGTTGCCAATGTCTTTGTTCATAAGTTCCATGATAATACGTTCCATGGCCTTGCAGATCAGGCTCATCAGACTGATGGGACGGTAGTTCCCGGGATCCAGGTGGATTCCCCCCTTGTGGAGAGTGATAACTGCAGCTGTGCACCACTCAGTGGGCATGAAGCCTGAGGTGAGGGTATGATTAAACATGACACTTAGGTGAGGTGCCAGTTCATTTTGTAGTTCATGTAGTACACAGCCCGGGATGTCATGTGGTCCCATGGATGCTGTATTCTTAGCATTGGAGAGTGCGTTTTTTTACCTGTGTGGCCATTATTACCGGAATTTGGCAATTTTCCAGTATTAAGATGGGCCATTTAGGGGGTGAGAGGGGGGTGAAGTTGGCACTGAATCGATCTTCCAGGATATTGGCAATATCCTTGGGATCAGTATATTTAATGCCATTGTGTTTTGTTGCTCAGACCAGATCTGAGTATTGCCGTTTAGATTCTTGACATAGTTATAGAATGCCCTGTGGTTGTCTTTGGAATCTTTGGCAATTATATTTTTGTAACTAGCTATGGAGGATTTTATGAGGTATATCAGCTTCTTAATGAGGCTGGTAAGGGAGTTTTTTGCATCCTGGGATTTTCCTGTTTTCTGCAACAGTTTTTTCCTTTTGTTGTAAAGTTTGTTTATGGCAGGGGACCACCAGATTGGCTTTCTTTTTTGGGAGGAGAGCATCTTGGTTCTATTTGGGATGGCACGATTCATGCATGAGTGGATGTGCTCATGCAGTGCCTTAGTGTAGGACTCAGCAGTCGAACTTTCAGTTCAGTTCTTTGCAGTCAATATTTACTATTCACCTTTTCCAGTTGATTTTCTTTCAGACTCTAAATTTCTTCTGTGCTGGCATCAGGACAGTGTACATACTAGCCAGTAATGGAATTCTACTAAAACTGATAAAATGACTGGCCTTATCTATCATTTTCTTTTTTTCCACACTTGGAGAGCTGAAATTAAGCTGTTGATTAGTATGCAGCCATCTTGGAAAACCCCATGGGGAACCTCTTCTTAGTAATTTCAATCCATCCCCTAGTTGCCAAATCTGGTTGTACATTGACTGATTCTTCAGTCTGTCTCACTTCATTTATTCTTCTGACCATATCTTTTAATGCATGAACTGAATCAGTGTATGTCTTAGGGCTGAGGGGTAGAAAATTAGGAATGTTGAGGACACAACAGCTTAAACTTTAATATCTGCTCCTGGCAATTCCTAGATTAAAGGCATTTCTTTTTTTTTTATGGCTAGGTGCTAAATAATCATTGCTGGCACACACCCTTGTACCCTCTATTTAAAATCTCCTCCTTTTGTGTGAATATGCTTGAAATTTAACCACAATTGGTCTTGGAATTATCTTGTTATCTGTGAATGAGACAAAGATTCTGTGAACTCTTACATTATTAATATCTTTAAGTGGCATGCCTGTCCAGTCCTACAAATACTTTTTTTATAAATGTTTTACAGTCATTTCCCACCAGTTTCCTAGGTATAGCATTGAATCTAATGATTTCTCTTCACAAATGATCCTCTAGCTGAGTTACCAAAAGTAGCAACTCTTCCTGTCCCACTTCATTCAATGCCATGCATGCCCTGATATTCTTCTGTCATTGCTGCAGCTTCTGGATAGCATTTGAGTGGCTTGAGAGAGTTTCTTCAATGGTCCTGTATTATATAGTCTGGTAGAGAAGGGGTGAAGGCTGCCAGTCTAGTCAAATAGAATTTGATACATAATTCTATCATTTGTAAATATAAATGTAAAATACAGGCTTGTTTCTTAAATGAAAGAAAACACTGTAAAATGTGAACTTTGAGATTATAGCAACATTGCCATCTGCTGTAAGGAAAACTAAGCCAAGCATTTCACATCTGTTCTGTTGAAGTTAAAATTATGTCTTGTATACCCTTTAATCTAGATAGTGGTGCCGAAGAGGCTAGCTGAACACATTATTTCTATTGTTTTAACTTAAGGAATAATTACTAGAGTATACATGTGAAATGTCTTTTATTGTTGTAGTTTCCTGAGCAGGTGTTTGATTGTTAAATAATGTAGCCTGTTGGCCTGGGAACTCCAGACTAAGTGTCAAAATGATGTAATGTATATACCGGGAAAACCTAAGTGTCAAAATGATGTAATCTGGGAGGGCCCAGCAGAGATCTTTGTTAGTGAGTTTAAAAACTATTGTTCAGAGAGAGACTGTAAGCATTTTTATCTTGCTAGCCAACTTCAGCTCTGCCTTGCTCTATGAAAGTAAGTTACTTTAGAAGTGTGTTTTTTGTAGAAATAGCTAGGACTATAAAATTTAGAATAAGTATTTTTCTGGTATATCAGAACTTTCCTACTGTATTGTTTTAAGTTTCTGTGTGATCTCTGAACTCTTGAGTAGCATTGTTGTGTAGTAGTATTGTCTTGTGTTTTAATTATTTATTATTAAATATTTAAAAAATCTTTTACCTGTGGCTGGTTTGTGTAGAGTTAAGTTAAGCTCTAGAGTACATTGCATATTTATAGAGTTTATTGTACAAAGCCACTCTAATAAGCCTTAGACTGATTAGTCACACTTACAAATTGGGTAATAATAATGCACAGTAATAATTGGACACCCTTTTAAAGGCATTTGGGTAGCTGATAAGTATTAGCTGGTGGTGGCAGTAATTACTACCATATAGTCTGGGTAAAGAGGTACAGCTGGAGAATCTGTGTCAGCCTTTCCCAGGAGTGTCTGTGAAGTTGTATAAATAATTATCTCAAAGTGTGTGTGGTGTGTCAGCTACCTGGGCAGGGACACGAAGCACTGGTGGGACAGAGAGGGTACTGGAGGTTAACTTGCCAGCTAGGCTGAGATCTGGACCCTATAGCTGTGCCAGTGGGGAGTCTTATTGCGGACCTGGGGAGCAAGGGAGCAACCAGCCCCAGACTGACTGTGATCTCTGTGTGCACTTAAGGGAAATTGTACTGTACTGTGTGTATTTGTTATCCTTTCCTCTTATATGAGACGCCCTCCCTGGTGTTAGTGGTAAGGATTGAGGCTCCTTGATTGCTGGGCCAGGGCACAGCCGTCACATTGTGGTTTGCAGTGGTGGGATCCACTTCACATACTAATTGGCTTGTAGTGGTGTGGGTAGAGTGAATCCTGTAGCTTATGTACAGTGATCTCTGAAGGTGTTTTGTACTCTAAAACACCCACACAGTGAGTACTCAGAGTTCAGATCACAGTTATTTTATTTCTTTTGTTAGCTTAGTTAGTCAGGGTGAGCAGCAGCATGTCAACATAGGAGTATGGAAAGCTGACAGGGAGCTAGCTGGTGGAGATGTGCCAGGCTAGGGGACTGGAACATGGAAACCTGACTAAGGCAGATCTAATTGCGGCCTTTGTTACAGCTGCATCAGAAAACAGCATCCAGGAGGACAATCAGACTGGCAGTGGAGATCCAATATCCTCGGAGAATGGACAGCTCAACCTTTCTGCAAAGGACAATCAGACTGGCAGTGGAGATAACAATATCCTCGGAAAATGGACAGCTCAACCTTTCTGCAGTGGACTTAAAAATCCAGCTGGAGCTAATGAGACTTGAGTTGGAGGCCAGGCATTTGGAGATAGAAGCCAAAGAAAAGGAGCGCCAGAGGAAGCATGAGAGGGAAATGCTGACTCTTTGCCAGAGTCATGGATGTAATGGGGAAGGGAGTAACTGGACCCCAGAAGCACAACAGGTCAGTAAATGTCTTCGGCAATTTAAAGAGGGGAATAATTTTGATAGTTTCATTCATATGTTTGAGAGGGTATGCAAGCAGTATAGTGTTGACCAAAGGCTCTGTGTACGGTTCCTTACCCACTTACTCCATGGGAAAGCTGTAACTTGTATATCACAAATATCCGACTCTGTCTGTTTTGTTTATACTGCTTTAAAAAATGTCTTTTAGAATGTTTTAAGCTAACACATGAAATGTATAGGAAAACGTTTTGTGAGCATAGACGCACGGCAGATGAAAGTGTGCGTGAATATGTTGCTGAACTGAGCACTTATTTTCATAGCTGGGTGAGTGGATGTCAGGTCACCACTTTTGAAGGGCTGGCAGACCTTTTGGTGAGGGAACAAGCCCTTAGCACTTTGCCTGAGGACATGAGGATCTGGTTAATTGATAGACAATGTGCTACTTCAAATGAGTTGGGGAAGAAGGGAGACCTATACCTGGCAAGCAGGGCAGCCCTGCACAGGAATGGGACCCCCAGTACTGCTCACGGGTTAAAGGAACCCATGGTGGGCAGCACAGACTACTCCAACAGAATCTGCCAGTAGCAGGGGAAGCCACTAGTCCAGGTACACGTCCAGGACCTAGGGTGAAATGTTTTGAATGCAACCAGTGGGACCATGTGGCATACAAGTGTCCATGGAGGCAAGGTGGGGAACCAAAGGTGAGGGAGCCAGTAAGTGGGAAAATGCCAATAGTAGGTTGTCTTGAGATAACAGGGGTACTAAACTACCATCCTGCAGATGTCCTGAGAGGGAAGGATTTGGATGAGGCAGTACCATGTACTTATGCAGTTTCATGCAGTGAGGCTAGGAGACAAGGATGTGGGGTCTGGTAGCCTGGGGGAGACCCAGACAGACTGCATACTTGCAGCCAGGACTGCAGAGGTGGTTACTTCAGAGAGTGAGCTACACTGTAGCAGTGAGACTGAAGGTGAGCCATAGCTGCTTGTGGGTACTGATGGCCCCTTCGACAGAATGACTGCAAAGGGTGAGGTGAGTAGTAGTACCCAGGCTGACAGTGAGGCACCACTGCCAGAGGATGCCAGCTTTCCTGTGGAAGGGGTGCCGGGAAGAGTTACAAGGAGAGAGTTGAGACAGGCTCAGCTCTCAGACACTACATTGCAAGGCCTAATGTAGGTAGCTAGGGAGGCTCCTGATTCTGGAGGAAAGGGTGAATCTGTATACTGGGACAAAGGGTTACTATACAGAGAGTGGACCCCTGAGGGAGGGCTGGAAGGTGAGAGAGTACAGCAGTTGGGACTGCCTAGAACCTACCGCCTGGCGTTTCTAGCCATAGCCCATGATTTTCCCTTTGCAGGTCATATGGGCATAAAATGTACAAAGAGGCGTATTATGCAAAACTTCTGTTGGCCTTGAACTTCCAGAGATGTAACTGGGTACTGCAGAACCTGTGAGCAGTGCCAAAAGGTAGTCAAGGCAGGAGACAAGGTGAGAGCTCCTTTGATGCCTTTGCCTGTGATTGAGGAGCCATTTCAGAGGGTAGCTATGGATATTGTGGGGCCTCTGAGTACCCCAAGTTCCATAGGGAAAAAGTATATCCTAGTGGTAGTGGATTATGATACATGATACCCTGAGGCGGTGGCTTTATCCTCCATTGAGGCAGAGAAGGTGGCAAATGCTTTGTTAGAGATTTTCAGCAGGGTAGGTTTCCCAAAAGAAATCCTGACTGACAGAGGTGCCAATTTCATGTCAGACCTGCTGGCTTGTCTGTGGAAGTTCTGTGGGGTGAAGCACATGAAGACCACCCCCTACCATCCCCAAACTAATGGTCTTGTTGAGAGGTTAAACTCTACAATCAAGTCCATGCTACGGGCATTTGCAGATCAGTTTAAGAGGGAGTGGGACAAATATTTGCCCCACCTGTTTGCTTACAGAGAGGTTCCCCAGGGAATCCACAGTTTTTTCACCCTTTGAGTTGCTGTATGGCCATAGGGTGAGGGGACCTCTAGATTTATTTAGAGATGAGTGGGAAGGTGAGTGTGAGTCTCATAAGGAGTCTGTTCTGGCATATGTCCTAAACCTCAGTACAAGGCTCAGGGAACCAAGAACAGAAAAGGGTGTGGTATGACAGGAATGCTCGAGCAAGAGAGTATGCTGTGGGGCAGCAGGTAATGGTTTTCATTCCTGTCAGACACAACAAGCTGCAAGCAGCTTGGGAGGGACCCTGCAAGGTGGTAAGAAAGGTAAGTGATGTTAACTACATGGTGGAAGTGCTAGGCAGATGGCAGGGGCACAAATTGTAACATGTTAACATGATAAAACCTTACCATGATAGGGAGGCCCTTGTGCTGAGCATTTGCAGTGGATTGCAGGAGGAGTCTGAGGGCGATATGGGGACTGATCTCCTCAGTGAGGCTCAGGCTGACTTCTCGGTGGAAGAGGTAGCAATGTCCCAGCAGCTATCTCCTACCCAGGTTCGAGAAATCCGAGCAGTGTTGCAGGAATCTGGGGACATGTTCACTGGGAAACCAGGGTGCACCCACCTGATGCAGCACCAGGTGGATACAGGACCCCAAAGGCCTATTAGGCAGGCCCCCTTATAGGGTGTCTGAGGGAGTTGAACAGACTCTGAGGGAAGAGGTACAGGAGATGTTGGAACTAGGGGTGATTCAAGAGTCCAACAGTCCCTGGGCCTCTCCAGTGGTACTGGTGCCAAAGAAGGATGGCAACACCAGGTTCTGTGTGGACTACAGGAAATTAAATAGTCACACAGAGTCAGATGCTTATCCCATGCCTAGGACAGATGAGGCCGTAGAGCAGCTGGGTGGGGCTAAGTATCTTACAACCATTGATCTTACCAAGGGTTACTGGCAGGTGCCCTTGACTCCCAGTGCTAGAGAGAAGTCAGCCTTTGTGATTCCTTTTGGCTTTTATGAGTTCACAAAGATGCCCTTTGGGATAAAGAATGCCACAGCAACTTTCCAGAGGCTGGTGGATAATATCCTAGCAGGAGGGTTTGCCCTTGCTTACCTAGATGATATTGCCATCTACAGCCATTCTTGGCCAGAGCACCTTCAGCATGTCAGGGAGGTGCTGGGCAGACTACAGAGGGCAGGGTTGACCATTAAGTCGAGCAAATGTCAGGTGGGTATGGCAGAGGTCTCCTACCTAGGACATAGAGTGGGGAGTGGTAAATAAGGCCAGAACCTGCCAAAGTGGAAGCCATTCAGGTATGGCCTGCACCTGTTACTAAAAATCAGGTGAGGGCAATTTTTAGGGACAGCAGAGTACTAGAGACATTTTGTCCCTAGTTATAGTGCCATAGCTGCTCCCCTCACAGACCTGACAAGGAAGAACAGGCCAGATAAGGTAGTTTGGCCCCCAGCATGTGAGCAGGCATTTCAGAAGCTTAAAGAAGCTTTGGGAGGACCTCCTGTGTTAACCAGTCCAGATTACAGCAAATAATTTGTTGTGCAAGTGGATGCTTCAAACCATGGGGTGGGGGCTGTACTTAGCCAGATTTCTTCAGAGGGGGAAGAGCACCCAGTGGTTTATCTCAGTCATAGGCTCAAACCCAGGGAGGAATGCTATGCAGCCATAGAAAAGGAATGTCTAGCCATAGTGTGGGCACTGCAAAAACGTCAGCCTTATCTCTATGGAAGGAATTTCACTGTAATGACAGATCACAACCCTCTAACATGGTTAAACAGAGGCACTCAGCAAAATGCCAAGTTGATAAGATGCAGCCTGGGGTTGCAAGCATATGATATGTCAGTGCAGCACCGTAGTGGGATTAGCAATGCCAATGCAGATGGGCTCTCAAAACAGAATGGGGTGAGGTACCCTCAGATAGACCTTAATCCTCTCAAGTGGCATTTATCAAGGGTCACTTGAAAAACCAGATTGAGTTGTCCAGGAGGGGAGAGATGTGAAGAATGGTAGTGAAGGGGAGAAGGCTGCCAGCCTAGTCAAATAGAATTTGATGCATAATTATATCATTTATAAATATAAATGTAAAATACAGGCTCGTTTCTTAAATGAAAGAAAACACTGTAAAATGTAAACCTCAAGATTGTAGCAACATTGCCATCTGCTGTAAGGAAAACTAAGCCAAGCATTTCACATCTGTTCTTTTGAAGTTAAAATTATGTCTTGTATACCCTTTGATCTAGATAGTGGTGCTGAAGAGGCTAGCTGAACACATTCTTTCTATTGTTTTAACTTAAGGAATAATTACTAGAGTGTACATGTGAAATGTCTTTTATTGTTGTAGTTTCCTGAACAGGTGTTAGATTCTTAAATAATGTAGCCTGTTGGCCTTGGAACTCCAGACTAAGTGTCAAAATGATGTAATGTGTATACTGGGAAAACCTAAGTGTCAAAATGATGTAATCTGGGAAGGCCTAGCAGAGATGTTTGTTAGTGAGTTTAAAAACTATTGCTCAGAGTGAGACTGTAAGCATTTTGATCTTGATATCCAACCTCAGCACTGCCTTGCACTATGAAAGTAAGTTACTTTAGAAGTGTGTTTTTTTGTAGAAATAGCTAGGACTATAACGTTTAGACTAAGTATTTTTCTGTTATATCAGAACTTTCTTACTATAGTGTTTTAAGTTTCTGTGTGATCTCTGAACTCTTGAGTAGCATTGTCTTGTGTTTTAATTATTTATTATTAAATATTTTAAAAACATTTTACCTGTGGCTGGTTTGTGGAGAGTTAAGTTAAGCTCTAGAGTACATTACATATGTATAGAGTTTATTGTACAAAGCCATTCTAATAAGCCTTAGATTGATTAGTCACACTTACCAATTGGATAATAATATTGCACAGTAATAATTGGACACCCTTTTAAGGGCATTTGGATAGCTGATAAGTATTAGCTTTTGGTGGCAGTAATTACTACCGTATAGTCTGGGTAAAGGGGCACAGCTGGAGAATCTGTGTCAGCCTTTCCCAGGAGTGTCTGTGAAGTTGTATAAATACTTATCTCAAAGTGTGTGTGGTGTGTCAGCTACCTGGGCAGGGACACAAAGCACTGGTGGGACAGAGAGAGTACTGGAGGTTAGCTTGCCAGCTAGGCTGAGATCTGGACCCTATAGCTCTGCCAGTGGGGAGTCTTATTGTGGACCAAGGGAGCAACCAGCCCCAGACTGACTGATCTCTGTGTGCACTTAAGGGAAATTGTACTTTACTGTGTGTATTTGTTATCCTTTCTTCTTATATGAGACGCCCTCCCTGGTGTTAGTGGTAAGGATTGAGGCTCCTTGATTGCTGGGCCAGGGCACGGCTGTCACGTAGTCCTTTAATATATTAATCAGATTTAGAATATCGGTATGTATCTGGTCTTTTTTTTGTTCATTTATGACTGAAGATGACCCAGACTGATTTGCCATGACCTCTTGCAGTTTCTGCTGGTTCACCATGTTTTCTGGCCCTGCCTTTGAGTAATGGACTGTTTCCAGGATTTTTCTTAAACATAGTATTTTTTCCTGTGGGGAGCTTTTTCTAGTTGACATATATGCTGGCTGATGTATCCAGTAAGGCTCCTTATTTGAATACTGGCAATAGTAACACCATGTGCTGATATGCCGGAAAAAAAGACCAAAAATGTAGAAGAATGAATATCGAACATTGCTCTTCTCCTTTAAACTTCTTTTTTTTTTTTTTTGCAAGGAGGCTTGCTCCTCTGCACTCCTAATGTGGACAGCAAGCCGCCCACACCCTCTGAATTTATATATACTAATTTTGAGATTGCCATACCTTAGAGAAAACAGACTATTCCGAGAATTGTCCAGCTCAGACTTAATATATGTAAGTCCATTTTTTCAGCCATTCAGTCTCAGCATTATAGGAATTGCTAAAATGGGTCCCAATATTTGAGACAGTTACCATCCTGCAAATGTGAGCAGTCCAAAATGCCAGCTTTTTGACAGGTTAACAAAGTTCTGGCAATGGAGCTTGGCTTTACATGTTCCACTATCTCACTTCCATACTGGAAGTCCTTCTTTAAGGCTAGTCTTGAATGGATGGGTAGACACAAATTTACACCAAGGTTATCACATACAGCTCTGCTTGTTTTGAGTGGTGAGCAGTATTATGTACTTGAAAAGGATAGACATGAACGTTTAAATTTTTATGCAAGGCATCGTATGGCCCTTCTGATTGTTTGCCTAATATTGTTCCTGTGTTCCTATGTATTAATAGGGCCCTTTACCTCATGACAGGTTGACCTTGAGGAAACCCCAGAGTTAGCTGACATTCCTGTAACCTGGATAAAATTTAAAAGGCACAGTAAAATATGGCACTTTGAGCAATATATTTAAGGTTGTGGGTGTAGAAGCAGAACAAGAAAGTTCCTGGTGCTACTGCTCATACTTTGAGTTATAAAATGACTTGTTATACAGAGTAAGTAATGACAGAGGAAACAATAGTTTGCTAGCTAATGGTGCCAAAGCCTTTTAGAAACCTAGTGATGAGATTAGTACATAGTCGCATGTTAACAGGACACCTTGGAATGGATAAGACTAAAGCATGAATCTTAATGGGGTTTTGCTGGTCTGGATTAATGAAAAAAATGATCACTTCTGTGCTGGATACTCTGAATGACAGAAGACAGACCCTTATCCAGGCTTTGAAAATCCTTTTATTTCAATGACCATCACTGAGGTGCCATTCAAACATATTACAATGGATGCTTTTGGGCCTTTAGTAAAATTCAACAGTGGATTTCAAAATATTTTGTTTGTTTTAGCTTATTCAACTAAGTAACCTGAAGCCATCCCAGTATTGTAAAATTAATGCTAAATTATTACCCAAAGAGTTCATTTTATTTCCAGAATAGGGATATCACAGGAGATACTTACCAGTCAGGGGACTACATTTATGTCCAAAATAATGCGCCAACTGTGCCAATGCTTTGATGTCAAGCACCTAAAGACCACGGAATAGTTTGTAACACAGCGATAGAAAGTTACATGGGCAACCTGGGCTCAGTTCGTGACTGAAGGATCTAGGCAGGGAGGGAACTGAAATTAAGGGACATGGTCTGTTTGCTTTTCCTTTGAGGTGTAGTGGGTAGAGTATTCTCCCTAGTGGAGACTAGGGAGACCACCACTCATGCTTCTGGAGCAGAGTTGCCTGGAGAGAACGCCTTTTCTTGAAATGAGACGACATCATCCACCATCAGCCCATTGAAAACCCCAACTGGGCAGTTCATCAAATGCATACACTTTAGTTAGGGTATTAAACAGAAAAAAAAATCCCTGATGATCCCCTCCCAGTCTACCCTCACTTTGATAATGGGTAACAAATGGGCAGGTTGTTCAGAGGAGGACAGACAGCAAGAGAAAGGAGAACAAAGGAGAAAAACTGTGCACTATCCCCAAATAGATTTGGTGGTGAATTTTAACCAAATGGTAAAGTTTCTGATAAGAAATGTTGCTGAGGAAGATGGCAAACACTGGGACCAGTTAATACCATATCTACTAAATTCCCAAAATCTTCAACTGGGTTCAGGTCTTTTGAGTTATTATATGGCAGACACTCTCATGAATTATTAGATATTGCCAGAAAATCTTGGGAAGAAGAGAAACCCCCTATTTAACAGTGTCATAGAAGATAGTACCAGTTTGCAAGATAGGCTGAAAGTAATAACACCAATAGTGCGGGAGCACATGGAAAGAGCTCAAGCTACACAAAAAGGTGTATAATTGAAATGCAAGGAAATGGAATTTAAAGCAGAAGATAGGAATTCAGAGACAGAGGCCAAGTACTGATTTTGTTTCCTTCAGCAGAAAACATGTTTTTGGTGAAATGGCAGGGTGCATTTGAAATAAAAGAGAAAATAAACAAGGTAAACTACAATGTTAGACAGATGAGAGAGGACCAGAACAGATAACATTCTGAGAGTTTGGAAGTACAGACTTGTTTAATTTAGCAGCAGAGTTTAATGAGCCCGGTAAGGAAAAAAATGTGTTTTATGCCTGCAGTTCACTAGGTAGATGATAAATTGTCCAAGCCAAAAAATAAATAAAAAAAAGATTTTCTGTTATGAAAAAAACAAACATTTTCAGGACTATATTGCAGAACAAATTTGATTCACCACCACTATATTGAGACTTATCCAAGAGAGGAGTTAACTTAAAATCCTATCAAATACTAGAGTACAAAGAAAGGCAGTACAAGAAGTAAAAAAAAAAAAAAAAATCTTCAGTTAGGGATAATTGTGGAGTCTAAAATTATGTGGAATAGTCCAATAGCACTAGACCCAAGATTTAGTGCAACAATTGGGTTATTTAATGATTTTAGGAAGCTGGACATCATTTCAGTAAATGACAGTAACAGTATGCTTAGTGTTGATGAGTTAACAGAAAGATTGAAGAAGGCAAGATTCTTAAGTACACCAGACTTAACAAGAGTTACTGGTAAATCCATTTAATATTTAAGGCTAAAGAAAAGATAGCCGTTTCAACACTAGAGGGATTATTCCAGTATAACATTCTTCCTTTTGAGTTACATGGTGTCCCAGTGACCTTTCAAAGGCTAACGGATAGTCTTGAAACCTTACATTACTTATGCTTTGGCTTACCTAGATGATGTCATAGTCTACTCAGACATAAAGACATGCAGCTGGTGCTTTTCTCCTCGGACCTCCGCTGAAAATTGGCTTTGTTCCAAGCCAGACTTTCCCGGTAAATGTTAAATAAATAAAAATAAAATGTCATACATTCTGAAGATTGGTGGTCACATCTGGTCAGGGTATGGGCTGTAATAAACTTGCTAAAGCAAGCAAGACTAACTTTAAATGCCTCCAAAAGCAATGTATGCATGACAGAGGTTAGCTACCTTGGCTATGTCATTGCAAGAGGAAGAGTTACCCCCTCCCCCACAAAAAAAAAGATTGTAGAAGAAGTGAGAAAATGGCCTATCCCAGAGGGGGAAAATAAGTGAGGGCATTTTTGAGGTTAACAGGATATTATGGTGAGTTTTTCTCATTTTGCTATGATAGCATGCCCCCTCACAGATCTGACCAGAGAGAGAGGATGCCCCCCCCCCCCCAAAAAAAAAAAATAAAGTGGTCAGTAGAGGCAGACATTTCTTTTAGTAAGCTCAAGGGAACATTATGTTCAGAGCCTGTGTTAGCATCTTCTGACTTCAGTAAACTATTCACAGTCTATACAGCTACAAACTTTTAATGATGAGACATATCCAATATATTTATTCGGTGAAAAGCTCAGCAAAGCTGAGGTTAGATGTTTTGCAGATGAAATGGAATGCATAGTCATCAAGTGTGTAGTTGGTCCCCTAAGGTTCTAGGTGTTCAAGAGAGAATTCATGCTGGTAAAGGATCATGCCTCCTAGTCCACTTACATCAACAATATGATGGGAACACACACAGCCACAGTAGGTGAGCTTTATCTCTGCAGCCAGTTAAGTTCAAAGTTCAACATAGGTCGGGCTCAACCCACCACCATCATTTCTATGGCCTGTTTTGAGCACACAGCCCATTCAACAGGTATGAAATCAACAATATAAGCTGGCAGGTCAGTTGTAGCATAATTTGGCAGTTTTCACTAAATGGAAGAATACAGCTGACCCAAAAATATAAAGAGTGGTGGTATATGCAGTGTTTATAGCAGTGATATAAAGTATCCATTGTAAATGAGTGATGTTTCTTTAAATGTAGTAAGTGTTTGTTTAGGCTGTAGCTGTTGCTTTAACAAGAGAAAGACACCTGTCTGTATTGATAAAACCAGGCTTGCTTAATAAGATTAGGTGTAATATAAACAGAGGGCTGAAAAAACAGTCAGAGACCCCTTACTGTTTGTAGAATGGAAGTGGATTTCTGTAGTAGTGACTCTGGGGGATAGAGGGAGAGCTAGAGAGAGAATCAGCTTTCCTATCAGTGTAAGGCTGTGTAAAAGGAAATTACAATACATTTAGTTAAACCACAAGACTTTGTGTTTATTTGAAGGAACTTGCTTTAATTTCATTTTATATTTGGACTGGCAATCTAAGTTGCTTTAATCTTCCATTGTACATATTATAAAATAGTTCTTGCCCACTCTCCCTGTTAGCATTCCACATAACATATATGCCCTTGCACAATGACTGACCACACTGGCACAAACACTCCCAGACTAATCAACAGACTCATCTGCCTTAAAAGATACAAGTGTACAATATACATAAATAGCAACCCTTTGTCCTCATGCAATACACCTTAGCAAACTCTTGACAGTTGCAGAGAAGATTACATAATAGTAACTTATAAAATGTTTTAATATTCCCTTCATGTTAATACATTTAAACAGAAAAGCATAGATTCAGCACAGTGCAATGCAGTAGCCCCCTGTGAGACACAGTTGATCCATAAGCTTAACCTAACTAAATATACAGTTAAACAAAATATCCCCTATCAGCTCCATGTCATAGATGGATAAAGCCGTGATTATGATCCAGATAGCCCAGGTTCAAGTTAGTGGCTTGAGTGCTACAAGAGTTGACCAGGGAAGATGAGAATCAGTGGTCAATACCAGTTCACCTATCATCTATGAAGGATGCATCCTGATCTGCTAGACATCTGACAGCATGCTAAGGTAGGTGGAATAGCATGCAGCATTATGAGCTGAGACATGCTCACCCACCAAGCTGCATAGCCATAGTAATCCTTTATGCACACTGTACAGCATATGTCACACTGCCATGTAGGTCTTGACAGGCCATGAGGAAGAAATCATCTTCTCTAGATGGCTGTCTGGATGATGGCTGTCACCCCCAAAACTGGTCATGTAAGATTGTAGTGATGCTCAGGAAATCCATGGTGAGAACCAGAGATTTCCTTCATGGGTTAATTTGGAGTGCAAGTGGGCAGAATGGGTAACATTCCAAGAAGAGTGAGCTTATGGCTGGAAGTTTACAATAACACAAAGTACCAGAAAAATAAAGAGCTTCCCCATGGTGCATGCACTAACTTTAGATGCCCCTTGATGTGGGTAATTGTCTATCCCTTCACCCTCTTCTTTAGTCAACAGCATCAATAAGTATGTGGAATGTTGTCCACTGAGAGACAGTTTGTTTAGAAGGATATTGGCAGACCACTGTACATCTTTTTTTTTAGCTTTTTCTTTCTTTGGGTATTCTAGTTATTTTCCAACTGCAGTGTGTCAGTTACCTTGGTTTAAGTACAAATTAAATGCCACTCATATTGCTCTCCTCCAATGAGAGGAGGGGAGAGGAGTCTGTTCCATACAGGACTATTGCAGTGTGGGGTACCCGATGTAAGAAGTAAAGGCAGTGGAAGACACGGACTGCAATCATGTCATCATTTACCATCTGCAAAAGGAGAAGCATAAAGCAAAACTAAAATGTTTAAAAGCAAGAGGAATTCCTAATGCTATCTGCAACATGTTTCTTGCAGTATGACTTCCCAGTCTTCATTCATCTTGGTATACACTAACATCTCAACAACACTGGCACTCTGGAAAATAGCTCATAAATGTGCATGCCAGTAATCTAATTCTGCTGGTGTGGGAGCTGGGTAAGGAGCTGTTTGGGTCAGGTAGGGAAAAACCTCAGGACATGTCATAAAAAGGTCTTATTCTATCTGACCCTGGGGTAGCCTCACCTCTTCACCATCCACAAATATATAGACATCAGTGGACTAACGTTGAACTAGGCACATGGTATTACATTTCTGTCAAGAATTAAATTAAAAACAAGACTTCCAAGATGGTTGCATGTTGAGTTACAGCTTAATTTCAGCTCTCCCAGCATGAAAACAGAAATGCAGAAGAGAGAGAGCCAGTAAACTCGTATTTTGGCTAAATTTCAGTAACGGGCAGTAAGTGCACTGCCTGGATGCCATTCAAAAAGAGAGTCAGAGAACCTGAAAAAAAATCAATCACAAAAGGTGAGGAAAAAACATTGACTGGCAAGAATTCTGTAACTGTTCAGCAAAAAACAGTGCAATACCCAGTTTTGGTGCACGACATGACATTCCAGTAATCTAGAGGAACAAATAAGTCAAATATGCTCAGAGCTGATTAAAATAAATGATACACTGAAGGGGTATATTAACTCAAATAACAAAAAGCTGGAAAAAATGGAGGAAGCTGTAAAAAGATATTCAGATGAGGTGAAAAAAAATCAGTGGTGGAAATGAAAAAAAAAGGCTGGGTGAACATGAAACTGTTCAAGAAGAGATGTTTCAGAAAATAATAGAATTAGAGGACAGAGCACATAGGGAAAACTTGAGATTTTCTGCTGTACCAGAGAAGCTGGAAGGAACAGACTCTATTAATTTTACGAAAGCACAAATAAACAACTGGACTGGTATTCCACAGCAGGCACTGTTAATTGATAGGGCATATTGGGTGTATGCTTCAAACATGGCCATGAGAAAGCATTCTAGACCTTAATAGTAAAGATGCAATCCTACCAGCAGAAGGAGCTGATCCTAACAAAACTGTGGCAAAAGGACAAAGTACTAAAAGTGGGACACAGTAGAGTGTTTGTGGAAAATTATTACTCACTGTACTCCAGGCAGAAGAGGAGTAAATTAATTCTACTAATCAGGAAATGCTAAGAAGCAGGCATGAGATTCAAGCTGCTGTATGCAGCTATTTTCAGAATATTCTTTCTTGGAGGGACAAAATCATTTTCTTGCAGAGCATTCTAGGAAGGAAATACAAAGGTTTGCATAAGGTGAGTTGTGAAACAGCACAAGATTCTGCTACTTGTTCTTCTGGTAATAAGGATCACAGAGGGGACTGTGCCAGTAAAACATTTTCCAATGTTTCAATGGACAATGCTTGGGAGACAGAAAAAAGCACATGAGTTGACTAGAAAAACTGGGAGTACATTTGAAATGAAGCAGAGACTGGATTTGGGAGATGGAGATCAGTAGGAGTAAAACTAGTAACCCAGAAATGGACAAATGTGGGATTACAAAGCATTAATTATATTTGTGAAACAGAACAAGAAAACCTGAACATTTTGGACTTTTGACCTTGTTAGATTTCTAGAGGACTAATGCATATGCCCTAATTTATGCCATTAATGTTTAGGAGCGGGAAGAGGAATGAAAGAGTTAACTGTAAGTAAAACAAAATGTTCTTACTAGTAGTATTTTTATAATGCATAATATAATCTGCACGCTATAAAGTTTTCTCAGTTATTTTCAAGTGTAACAGGGATACTAAAGTAAACAGGTGCTTCTGTTTTTTTCCTCCTCCTTTCATTCTCCTTGCTCAGTTTTAAGAAATGTAGACTGCAACATAAAAAAAGAATAACAGTCTAGTCAAAAGAGCAGGATACAAGAAATATTGATGTGTCTTTTTCACTCCTGGATAGGGGAATGACTGGATTAAGGCCCTTGGCTTGATCTAGTAACAAGTTTTTAGCAAAAGCAAATAAATAATAAAGAACATTGTCTAGCAAATGAGTACTCTTAGAAGCAACTCTGCATCTGATTCCCATGTCCCCATGGAGACAATTTGACAAAGAGCAATAAAAACAGAATACTTATTTCTTTTAATGAAAACGAATGGCAGGAAGTAAAACCACAGCTGAAACAGAAAATATACTGAAAAGCTGAGTACAGAACCTGAGGGTTAGCAAGGTTCTATCCACGATGTAAATCCAAATGATCTGTTAAAAGCAAGTTTTTAATGTCACCAAAGTTAAAAACCAACAAAATGAAAGTAGTCCCATTCCTTGTCAAACGCTAAGCGCTTTCGATTATTCTTCTTCAGATCGTTAAAAAACATGGGACTCAAGTTGTCTTTATATATTAAAATTGACTTAGCATCAGACCAATACAATTCCAAAATCTCAGCCTTCCTTTCATCTCATCCAATCATTCTGCATATTCATTCATTTCATTCATGAATCACTATAGCCAATACAAAGATCCTATGGCCGACACACCTATATGTCAGCCAATGGTAGGCCTCCTTGCCTTCAAAGTCAGCTTCAGGGGAATGGCACTATTTAAACCAGGTTGTTGATCAGCTCGTAGATTAACAATCCATTTAGTTTCTCTTAATTCCATAAGATTTTCAATATCACCTTTTCTTGATCCAATATAAATATTTTCAATGACTTTAAACATAAAGGAATGGTCAGTGTGCATGTATGTTGGCCTTTATTCGCAATATCCCTGTGATGTCTTAAAATAAGTTTTTTGAAAATTTAATTGGTTTTCCCAACATAGTAAGCTTGACATGATTTACATGTAGCTAAATAAACCACATTAATTGTCTAGCACGTGGCTTTCACATTAATAGTATAACCTCTTTTGGTTCTAGGATGTTCAAAAAAATTGCTGTTATCTATAAGGGGGCAAGCAGTGCAATGTCCACATCTAAATGTCCCTTTACGACCTATAATCTGTTTTTTGCTATGGCCATCCTTAGTACAAAGAAGTCTCTTTTAATTTTTCTTATTTTTAAATCCAAAATGTGGTTTATCACCAATGATATTGCATAATTGTGGATCCTGAGTCAGGATAGGCCAAAATTGTTTTATTACACTTTGTATCTGTCGATTATCCGTACTGTAAATAAGCAGTACTCTAGTATTTTCTTCATGTCCAGGTTTTTCACGTTCATTAGGTTGTGGTAATCTCACATCTTTGTCACTGTAGCCTCTCTCCTTCAAATTATTTTGTAAAATTTTAATTTCCCTTTGTCTAGCTGTTTCATGACTGCGTCTTTTATGAATCCTGGAAACTTCATTGTGCATAATGTCTTTAGTTACATGCCTAGGATGCATACTACTCTTTAATAAATAATCATTCCTCCATGTGTTCTTCCTGTGTAGTTCTGTTTCCAGTGTGCCTGCTTCATTGAGAATGATATTGACATTAAAAAGCTGACAGCTTCTCGTGAGCAGTTTACTGTGAATGTAAGAAAAGAAGTAGTAGAGTTGAGATAGGCATGAAACTAGATAAACTTCTTAGTGTCCCCTTTCCAGAAAATAAATAGGTCATCCATGAAACGTCTGCAATATAGAATATTATCATACCAGGGGTTATTGGAATGGAAAACATGTTGCATTTCCCAATCTACAAGCACTAAATTGGAATAACTATTGGCACGGGGGTAGGTTTGGAAACTTTCAAAAAAAATATACAACTCTAAGTCTATCTGTCTTTGAAAAAGCGTATCATTTAGGTGGATAGTTACCCTTTGTATGGCTTGGCTAAGATTTCCTGGAGTTGCTCTCGTGTATGTTTTACCATCTTTAAGCATAGTTTCCATTTTCTTTATATACCATGTGGTGTCCAAGACCACTATGGCCCCACCTTTATCCGCTAGTTTCAGGATGACATTCTCATTTTGTTGTAAATTATAAATGGCTTGTCTTTCTTCATAAGTGATGTTTCTATAGTGTTTGGTGCGCGTATCCATTCTTAGTTTTTCCAAATTCATTGTTACATAGTCGGGTAAATAACTCCACTGAAGGATGGATAACCTGTACAAAAGTACTTGGTTTTCTTAATAACTTAATCTGATTGGAATTGTTCCCATATATACTTCTCAAAGTAACATTACGTCCAAAACACTTTAAAGTCCATGACAAACTCATTTAGATCTGATCTAAATGCAGGAATAAAAGTTACTACATGTAAATCGTGCCAAGCTTACTATGTGGGGAAAACCAACCAAATTTTCAAAAAAACATATTTTAAAACATCAGAGGGATATTGCGAATAAAGACCAGCATAATGCATTAGCATTGCATGTCAGCATGCACACTGATGATTCCTTTATATTTAAAGTCATTGAAAATATTTATATTGGATCAAGTAAAGGTGATATTGAAAATCTTACGGAATTAAGAGAAACTAAATGAATTGTTAATCTACGAGCTAATCAACAACCTGGTTTATATAGTGTCATTCCCCTGAAGCTGACTTTGAAGGCAAGGAGGCCTACCATTGGCTGACATGTAGGTGTGTCGGCCATAGGATCTTTGTATTGGCTATAGCGATTTATGAATGAAATGAGTGAATACGCAGAATGATTGGATGAGATGAAAGGAAGGCTGAGATTTTGGAATTGTATTGGTCTGATGCCAAGTCAATTTTAATATATAAAGACAACTGGAGTCCCATGTATTTTAACAATCTGAAGAAGAATAATCGAAAGCGCTTATTGTTTGACAAGGAAGGGACTACTTTCATTTTGTTGGTTTTTAACTTTGGTAACATTAAATACTTGCTTTTAACGGATCATTTGGATTTACATCGTGGCTAGAACCTTGCTAACCCTCAGGTTCTGTACTCAGCTTTTCAGTATATTTTCTGTTTCAGCCGTCGTTGTACTTCCTGCCGTTCATTTTCATTATTTATATATTTGGCAGTTCTACTTCAGCAGTGGAAAGGTATTAATCATTTTTCATTTTTATTTCTATTAATGACTTTCTTTTATGACTAAGAGATCATGTTTTTGAAAGCATTCAAGTGTTTTCCCAGTCTGGGAGAGTAATAAAGATAAGACAAAACCAAACCGCACCTTGTAGAAGTACAGGCTGCATCATGCATCTTAGCATACATAACCTTCCCCTTCCTTTTAGGTTAACCCAAGTCTATGAGTATGGCTGTTAGTCTGGGACAATTGCTCCTGTTAGGAGGGTAAAACTTCAATATTTGAAGATGTACATAGTTTTGTGCATTATTATTACATTAATACATTTTAGGGATGTATTGGGGTGTGTTTTTGAGGGCTTTTATTAAGATGAGACATAAGCTGAAATGGATATTACAAGAAGCAACTGTATAAAAGGTCAACCTGCCAAACAGTGTATGTATGTAATATAAAAGCTAGAACTAGACACTTAACAAAAAAGCTGTTACACATAAAAGGTGGGAATAGTAAATTTTAAACATAACAGTGCTATCTGCATTATCTTTAACTGTAAATGGTCTCTCAGATATATACAAAAAAGAGCAGACAGAGCAATGAACTATATTAAAAATGCAGAGTGCAATTTGCTGTGCTACATGAGACACATTTGGAAATAACTGAACATGTAAATTTGATAAAGAAAGGCTTTCAGGATGGTTATTCAGTGGAATACCTGGAACAAAGGAAAAAAGAGTACTTATGTTAATTGCAAGAGAATCTGCAATAGTGATAGAAGAGGATAAAAATATAGTAATGGTAGATTTGTAGTACTAAGGGGCTACTGGCAAGGGAGGATTATTATACTGACATGTATTTATATTACATATAAAATTGCTGTAATGGAGCTTAAGAAAATTCTGGGAGAAATGATCAGCTTTCAGCAGGTAATATTACTTATAGGTAAGGACTGGCATTTGATTTTCAGCAGTGAAGATATATTTTAGGGGCCCAAAAGGGAAAGTATAGCAAAGGAAGGAAGATGTTTGAATAAATTTATGAAAATATTTGGCATGGAAGATGTGAATTCAGTAATAGGAGTTTGAAGTGAATTTCCATATTATTTCCCAAGATACAAAAACTGGTCAAGACTAGAGAGGATATGTATTTCACAAGAACATGAGCATTTAATTGTGGGGCAATACATGTAGATGCGGAATGAGGTTTAAAAGAAGGCAGGATTTGAATGAGCTATGTAATGGTTGACTGACAGTGACTGAATAGATTAGAAGTGATGTGTAATGTTTGGAATGGAAATTGTCAACGTCGTTTGTTGTCTTCTATATGGCTGTATGATTGCCTGTGTCATAACTGGTAATGTAATAAAGATGTTTCCTGTTTAATAAAAAAGAATTACATTAAAAACTGATTTTAGATGTTTTATATACCTTGTCCTTGAAAATAATGTAGTTGGCATGGAAAAAGTTCAGCACAATTACTTTGGTAGAATCATAACTGAACAGAAATATCAAAGAGATATACTTGCAAAAGAAAACCAACAATCACACAATACATATTATTCAGTAAAATGTTATGTAAGTTTAAGAGAACTTTTTTAAACTAGCATGATTCTTTAATCCTGGAGATCTACCTGGCATTACATGAAAGTTGCCATAAAAGCATTTTATATTCTAGAACGTTATCATACATGATCACTTCCACTCATGCTTGGCTTAACACAATCAATCACAGAAAAAAAATAAAACTGGTGCACAGCTCAGAATGTTAATGTTTTTGATTCAGATAGCATAACAGTGTTCATATGTACACTGACCAAATTTCCTTGTGGTCTTATAACTTACATACTCATATGTAAAATGACTATAATGCTGAACACTTAATCAGCTGTACAAGATAAAAGTTGTTATATTTGAAAAAAAAAATACACCTATGATTTTTTTTTATATCCTGGAATCCAAAGTTATGGCCATTCATTAATAAATCTGAAGCTGAACATGCACTAAATTTAGAGATACCATGAGTTTTCAAAGACTCCTAATACATTGTTGCAAAAACTCAATGTTGCATGCTCTCATGTTGACAAAAAATGCTCTGTCACCAGCAACATTAGACAATATTCTCCATTTGATGTCTGCATTACATTTGATGCTTTTACTATGTATTGCGTTATTCAGACGTAGCATTATTGTGTTGCAGTTGCATATGCTTCTTAAGACAGAAGTGGTGAACTTCATGACACCCATGCAGATGGACAATACAGTTACAACTGCTGAATCCTACACAAATGCACTTTATAAGCACTTACACGAGTGCATGGATCGTGCTATCCCAAAGAGAACCAAGATGCTATCCACCAAAAAAAGGAAGCCAATTTAGTGGTCCCCTGCCATAAACAAACTGTAAAACAGAAGGAAGAAACTGTTGCAAAAGAGAGTAAAATCCCATGAGTGGAAGAGCTCCCTGGTCAGCCTCAGTAAGAAGCTGAGATCCTTTATAAGATCCTCCAAAGCTAGCTACGAAAACAAAACTGCCACTAATTCTAAGGACAACCACAAAGCATTCTATAGCTATGTCAAGAATCTCGATGGCAACACCCAGTTCTGCTCTGAGTTACAGCACACAGGCATGAAAATTACAGAACCAACTGATATTGCCAACATCCTGGCAGATAGGTTCAGTGATAACTTTACCCCCCCTCTCACCACCTAAAGGGCCCATATCTTTACAGTAAGAATGCAGAGTCCCTGTAATCACAACTACACAGATAAAAGCTGTACTCTCTAAAGCCAAAAACACAGCATCCATGGGACCGAACAGCATCCCAGGCTGCGTTTTACATGAACTTCAGAATGAACTGGCTCCCTACTTAAGCACCATGTTCAATAATAGCCTCACATCAGGCTTTGTGCCCACTGAATGGTGCACAACAACAGTTATCCCACTCCACAAAGGGGGAGCCACCACTGATCCCAGGAACTATCGACCTATTAGCCTGACGAGCCTGGTCTGCAAGGCCATGGAACGTATTATCATGGAACTCATAAACAAAGACATTGGTAACCTCCAAACTCTGGATCCCACCCAGTTCTGGTTTGTGAAAGGCAGATCATGCCTCCTGAACCTGATTGACTTCTTTGAGGCAGTCACCAAAGCTGTAGATGAGGGTAAGGTGGTTCACACAGCCTATCTTGACCTTGCCAAGGCATTCGACACTGTCATCCATTCTGGAATTATAGCTAAACTCACTAAACTAGGTATAAATCCCTACATCACAGGATGGGTTGCCAACTGGCTCACTTACAGAACCCACACTGTGAAAGTTACAGACTCCAAATGTGACCTCAGAGCAGTGACAAGTGGAGTACCACAGGGTTCTGTCCTGGGACCTCTCCTGTTTGGTATCTACTTCTCTGAAGTACAGGCTAACACAGAAGGCCTCTAGCTAATGAAGTTCACAGATGACTGCAAACTAGCAGCCATAATCAAGTCCCCAAATGATGTGGACATCCTACAGAAGGGCCTTGCTGAGACAGATGCCTGGTGTCAGAGCCATGGCCTCAAGCTCAATGCCAAAAAGTGCAGTGTCATCCCCTTTGGTAAAACCTCTGTACCCATGAACTACCACATAAGCAGCAAGCTACTTAACACCAAATGCGTGATGAGACCTTGTGACCCAGGTGGACAGTAGTCTCTCCTTTGATAGTCACATCACCACAGTAGTCAGGAAGTCCTTCTACATGGCTCATCTCATCATAAAAGGGTTCTCATCCAGGAAAAAAGAGGTCATTGTTCCCCTCTACTCGACACTCATTAGACCCATTATAATAGAGTACAATGCCCCTTTTGGAATGTACCTCACAAGACATATGCAGCAGCTGGAAAGGCCACAGAAGTACCTCACAAAGAGGATTACTGGCCTCAAACAAATGCCCTACACTGATCGCCTCAAAAAACTCCAGCTTTACTCTGTAGCATATCACCTACTCTGAGGTGATCTTTGCCTAACATATAAAGCTATGTCAAACCCAGAGCTGTTGGACATGATACACCTAAAGGAATCCCAATCCCTCCGAGCTACACACTCTAGGGACCTAAACCTTGTCACCACAATAAACGGGACATGCTGGAGGGATAGATTCCTGTCCTAGAGACTTCCCATACTCTGGAACAGGCTACCCATCTATGTCAAGCAAAGTTCTTCATTAGCACTCTTCAAGAAAAATCTTGATGAGTGGATGGGAAATAGGAAATACACCCCGGGGATCACTTCTGTGTCTCTGCTCAACAGTGACACAGGAAAATAACTTTCTTGGGTTGTGTAAGCGAGGGAACCTTGTTTGCTAGGTTTACGTAGGCCCTTGGGCCGATAGCCTAGTACCAACCTATGAACCTGTAATGCTAGCATGTGCAAAAATATTACCAGATAGAACTCAGCCTTCCCCTAATAACTTCCCAAGCAATACCATCTAAAAACATTTTACTTTAACTCCTCTCAATAAATAGACTTCAATTTAAAAAAAGCTCCAACATAAACTTAACTTCTTCACTTGTCAGCTTGGTTGGTGTAACTAATGTGTCTGTTTATTTTCAGTTTTGTTACTGAGTAAATGGGCTGGTATGGTAGTGACCCTTTTCAGCCATTACCCTGTTACTGATACAGAATAGATAATTGAATAATGACTTAATGCATAGTGAAGTCACATTGGAGATGGAAAGTAAACTTGTACATATATAAATGAGTTAATACATTTAAGTTACAGTGGAAACAAACAGTTGTATAGTTAAGTATAAATATAACATTTAAAGTATTAAGTGAGACAAACATTAATAATTTTAGTCTGATACTGTATTCCATCTGCAAGTTATGTACAAGAGAAAGATAGCATGTGTCCCCTAAGACATATGCTATGGTAAATAGATGTGTTAAACTGTGTAATACACCCATGAAATGAATGCATACAGTTAAACACAAGCTATGCTAGGAGAGAGAGCTTAAAATGTTAGATCTCATACCTGGTGTTTTAGCCTGCATCACAAAAGCATGTGCATTTGACTTCCTCAAAAAGTGTCTCCCTTAAAAAGATTTTTTTTTAATTTGGTTTTAAAGCAATAAATAAACAAATCAGTTATAAAACAAATAATTCTTTACATAGGTCCACAGCTGATCAGTACATCAAAATTATACATCACAACAATTAATATTTTTCAAGGAAGTCTTTTAAGTTTAAGCCAGGATTTATATGAATGTGTAATATTAGAAGTTCTCATCGTTATACCATCCAGTTCACGACTGCAAACAATTTTTGCCATACTAATAAATTAAACACTAGAGGAGGGTAACTTTACTTTTCCACTTTTTAATAATTACTTATCTGTCTATTGCAAGAATAGGACCAAGGAAGAAGCACTTGTTTTTTTGGAATTATCTCAGGAATCGAGTCATTAAATAAAACTAAAGATTAAGAAATATTACATCTATCTGACCATAGAGCTTGAATAAAGTTATTAATTTCTTCCCAAAAAGGGGAGATGACTTCATATTCATATACTATATGCACACAGTCAGCTATTTTTCAGAATCACATCTCCAGCATTTAATTCTACTTGATTTATACATAATTATAGTTTTGTTAGGCATGACAAAAGCTCTGTATAAACAATTCCAAGTGAAAATTTTCCCATATATAATGAAGATGTAGTTTTATCTGTAGATTTTAATATTAATTTCTTGCATTCTTAAGAGAAGTCTTCATTATTAATTTCTGAGGAGTAGTTACAATAGGAATTATCTAAATATGTGAAATCTAACTTAAGAATTTTTTTAAATTTGCGACAATATGATTTATTTTTCATTGCACTGATAATTGATAATTATTAAAAATTCTGATAATTTGGGGAAAGATTTATCTAGGCTAAATATCTCATTTACGTCTGCGTTCATAAAATCTCTAAATATTTGTAAAAATAACCAGTTTTCAGAATCTAGATTGTATTTGGAACTTAAATTTTCAACAGTTTATATATATTACTTTGTTGTTTCGGTACTAGCATTTTGTTGAAGTTATGAGTTTCCAAGCAGCATTTGTATATGCAGTTGGAAACATGGAAAATATTAAGTCTTTAATACAATGGTTAGAATATGTGAACTTTTGGAAAGAGGAAATTATGTTATTTAAACAGGGAATTTGAGAAGAGGGTGTAATACCATTTATACAAAAATATTTTAATAACAAGGTGTTTATTTATGACTGGTAGTGATATATTTATTATTTACTAATAATATTTCTTGATGTATTTTTTTCCATAATGAATCATAAGATGAATTTATCCACAGCACTATAACTTTTACAAGTGTTGAAGTAACATACAGTTGAATATCAGGGAATACTATTGCATTATCCCACCCTGTGTGTCAATCAAAGGAAACTTGTGGTTTATTAGGATAACAAAAATGTAAGTGGAATATTATTTATCTTCTTTATCATTTTTGGTGGAGATAGTACTAAAGATTGTAAGGCAATATTTTAGGGAGAATTGCCATCTTAATAAGCGTTAATTATTCTTCAGTGGTAAATAATTTGTTCCAATTTGTGACTAAACTTAAAATTTTAGGAACCACAAATTAGAAGAAAAATGGTCTAAGCACACTGAGAATGGCTAAAAAGTTAATTTATTGTAGTAAATCTTAATACATGTGTAATAAGATTTACTACAATAAATTAACTTTTAGCTGTTCTCGGTGGGCCTAGACAGTTTTCTTTTCTATTTTGTGGTTCTTGGCATTTTTTACGGTCTCCATTCTACCTTGGTTACAAACTTAAAATTTTATCAACAACCTGTTGAAAGTTTGTACATTTCTTTACTATTAGACTTAATGGTTATACCAAGGTATTTCATTTGATTGCTATTCCAATTAAAATTAGAATATTTTTGTATGATTTTTTTTTTTACATTTTTTTATTAATTAATAAGGTACTTATTTTGTTATGATTAAATTGTAAATTTGATATTCCTTCAAACTGCCTCATAGAAGTAATTTTATTTTCTAATGAGTTGTCTATAATTCCTATTGCTAGTAATTTATCATCAGCAAAGAGGTGAATCTATAGTTCAAAGTCTTCTTTTATTTTGATACCATTAATGTTCTTGTTGGCTCTAATACTATTAACAAAGGGTTCATAGGTTGGAACTAGGCTATCTGCCCTAGGGTCTATACAAGCCTAGCCATAACAATTCCCTGGATATTTCTGCCCACAATAGTTACTTCCCTGGACCCCTGTCTAGCAGGGAGACTGACATGATCCCTGGGGTGAATTTCCCATCTCCCATCCCATCGTCAAGGTTCCTTTTGAAGAGGGCCAAGGAGGCGCTCTGCTCGACATGTACGGGCAGTCTATTCCATAGTATGGGGAGTCTCTGGATCAGGAACCTATCCCTCCAGCATGTTTTGTTTATTGTGATGACAAGGTTTAGATCCCTGGAGCATGTGGCTCTGAGGGATTGGGATTTCTTTAAGTGGAGCATGTCCAACAGCTCAGGGTTTGACATGGCCTTGTATGTTAAGCAGAGATCACCTCTGAGTAGACAATATGCCACAGAGTATAGCTGGAGTTTTTTTAGATGGTCAGCATAGGGCATCTGCTTTAGGCCTGTGATTCTTTTAGTGAGGTATTTCTGCGGCCTTTCCAGCTGTTGCAGATGTCTTGTGAGATACATACCAAACTGGGCATTGTACTCTATAATGGGTCTAATGAGGGATGAGTACAGTGGGACAATGACCTCCTTTTTTCTGGAGGAAAAGCTATAGCAAATGCAAAAAGTAAAGGTGATTTTGGACATCCTTGTTTTGTGCCTTTTTGTAAATTAAAGGATTTAGAAAGAAAATAACCTATTTTAACATTAGGCAAGAAATCCAAGCAGGTAAAGGACATGCACTGCATAAAACCAAATGACTTATTTAGTAAGAAACATGTAAGTGCTTTTGTGTACTACTCCTATGCTTCATCAGACATAAAATTCTGTCACAAGCCTAAACATTTTAAACACTGTTAAACCAATCCCTGCTAGCAACCTTTTCCCTCCAGTTAAATAATTAGTGGTGCTTGGATTTCTTGCTTGTGGGTCATTCCAGCCCAGCCAATTACCCTATGTGAGAATCAAACCCTGCACCTTTTGCCAATAAGGTGAACACCTTAACCACTATGCCAACCTGCCACTCTTGTAGACATATTTATATTCTTTAGCTATATATATATATATATATATATATATATATATATACTTACTTATTCTGATTTCTTTCTATTTCTCTTTGTATACAATGTCTTGTATTATTACTATTTTCCTAGGTTTTATATGTTTGCTATAGTCTTAGTGTAGTGTCATATAACAGAATATTTATATTTACCATTATATATTTGATACACTCTAATCTAGTACTACTGTTGGAATCAGCCCTATTTTTTTCCTTAAATGTTATATTTAATAGATCTGAACAATCCTAGTAGGCATTTCTTGCCAAAGCGCTAGGGACTTGACTTTTTTGTTAATAAAGTGCAAGCTTGTGATTTTTATATTTTTTACTGGCCTTTTTGTCTTATTTTCGGTCTGAAAAATCTTCCCTTTTAAGAATCAAACTTTCCATAATAAACTGTTCCAAAATATTACATTTTGTTATCATTAAAAAGTGACAATAACAGAAAAAAACACAATGCTAAATTTTTTTTTATCAGAAGTGTCATTCTATAGGCCAGTATATAAGCGATTCTTTTGGTATACTGCAAGCATTCAGAACTATTAAATAACTTGACAGTGGTTTAGAATATAATTCACTAACTGCCTTTTGTTTATTATCTAACTTTTATTCATTGACATCTTAGCATATGATTCAAAATATTATGATTATTTACTTTTAGACAAGTAACCCGGACAGTTCTTAAAATTGTAGAATTCCAGCAGCATCACAGAAGTGCTCATGATTCAAATTAAGTTGCTTCAGGGTAGTCCTCATGACAAGGGCTTGTGAATGAACAGTTTATCAGCTACAACCCACACAAAAACATTCACTAGTGAATCCAAGCCACCTCTGCTTTATAGATCAATCCCTCAAACCTTTCCAGACCACTAAAAAGCAAGAAAAACATTTCAAATTATGTTAACCACTACAAAGCTGTTTTATTTAAAGAAATAACAGCTAATGATTCAGTAAGCATTAGTTGTATGAGATGTTTAATATAAAGCAGACTGCCATTTTTTAAAGGAGACATGGCATATAAACTTGCATTAAAAGAATGACAGTTGTGTGATCCAAGTTTAACTTGTAAAAGTAAGAAAGTTACTCTAATTATTTGATAAGATTCCAATAATAACTTTTATATATTTAAGAAACTATATATTTTATATTCTTTGTTTATAGCATAGTGTAACTTTCTTTGGTGCTGTTGCATGTCAAGTATACAATCAGCATCAATCATTCAAAACTGTGTAATAACAGACAGCGGTTTAGAATGCAGTTCACTGTCTTCTGCTTATTATCTAACTTGACTCTTTGACATCTTAGCATATGATTCAAAATATTATGATTATTTACTTTTAGACGGGAAGAAGTAACATGGAAAATTCTTAGAATTTTAAAACTCCTGCAGCAACACAAAAGTGCTCATGACTCAAGTTATTTCAAGCTGGTTTTCATGATAAGGGCTTGAAAATGAACAATCTGTCAGTTGCAATTCATACAAAAGTGAATCCAAGCCACCTCCACACCACACATCAATCCCTTAAAGTATCCCAACCACCAAAAAAACATTCCCCTCAAAGAAATAACATTTAATGATTCAGCAAACAATATTTGTATGAAATGGAGATGTTTGTCATCGTTGAAGTGACACCCCGACACCATGTGCAAAAATGGAAAAAAGGGGTTAAGGATGGATGGATGGTTAATAAAAAGCAGACTGTCATTTTTTTTTAAAGGAGACATATATAAACGTGCATTAAAAGAATAACAGTTATGTGTGATCCATGTTTAACTTGTAAAAGTGTGAGTGTTACTGTGATTATTTGATATCATTCCAATAGTGACTTTTATATATGTAAAAATCTGTATCTTTAAGCCTTTGTTTATAGCATAGCATGTATTTCCTGGGTGCTATTGCATGTCAAATATACTATTAGTAGCACACTGCTGGACTATTACTGGACTATTTTAAGTACCCAGAATATAACTTAACATGCCTCTTTAGTGTCATTTGTTGCACTTTTTTATTATGTTTAATAGTACATTACTCAACTAAGCCAAGATATCAGAAAGTGTGCCACCTGACATAAGTTTCATTATAATAATGATTAACTTTCAATACAATGAATAGTTTAACTGTTTAAACTCTAAAATAAGTGGCTTTAATTTCATATATAGCTAACAGAATCAAACTCTAACATTTTAGAATGGTAACTAGTAACCATTTAAAGTAGGGAAAGAAAGAAATTATTAACTTGTAAAAAGTAATATGCAGCACCTGTTCATAATTATTCAAGCACTTATTTAAATTAATAAGAATTCATAACCATGAAACACATTGATTTTGATTTGTCCTTCAGTTTTATACTGTTTTTGTCTTTTATTAACCAACCATCTCTTGTTGCATTTCTGTCCAAAGAAGTTGATACAGTCCATTACTTCTGTTTTTTTTTCCCTAGGATTTTATTTTTCTGTATAAAGTCCATTGCATCTTCCAAGGTGTTAAAAATTTGCTTTCCCTCTGGAAGGTGAATCCTTATTTTTGCTGGAAACAAGATTTGTGCTTTAATATTGTTGTTCTTTAAGCTTTTAACAAGTGGCATACATGCTTTTCTCTTGGACATCATTAATAGTCATTGTCAAATCTTATAGTATTTCCTTTCATTTTTACTGGATAATTAGTCCATGCAGTTTTTAAGACTTAATCCTTTTCTTGACTTGAGAAAAATCTTATGATCACTGACCTTGGAGAAAATGTTTTTTTAAAGATGAGTTAGAAAGTAATATTTGTGCCCTTTCAATGCCAAAAGAAAAAGCTTCAGGCAGGTTCAAAGTTTTAGGTAGCCAGGTATTAAGGAATCGAATCATACTGTCTCCCTCTTCTTTTTCAGGAATCCCATAAATCCTGATGCTATTCCTTCTAAATCTGTTCTCTAAGTCTTATATTTTATCCCGGAATAAGTTTTTTTTTTTTTTTTTTTGAGCAGAAATTCAGTGTTATTTTCATTTTCAAGTAATCTTCCATTAAAATTAGACATTGACTTCTTCTATAGTCAAGATTTGTAATGATTGTTGTTTGAGATTTACTGTGTTCTCTACTTTATTTGGTAGGTGATTTCAAAGTGCAGGCACTGTGCTAGAAAAGCCGTTCTCTCCTATAGCCTGTTTGAATCTAGTTCTGTAGAGTATAAGAATGGTGCCTTGGTTGTTTCCAAGTGTATAAGTTTTGTCTGTTAGAGGGAGTTGTCTTTTGAGTGACGGACAGTACCCTTGTATAGGAATTCTGACTGTGACCGCTCTTAGTACTAGAGTAAGCCCTGCCTGGTATTGGGATCCACTGTCTTGACTGAAATACTTCACAATGGTGTGCTCTTTTTTCAGCTGATATTTACACATTTTTACTTCACCTGACTGTAGTTTCTGGCAGTTATGGTAAGAATGCATGTTGAAAAGAGGTACAGCACAGTTCATTATTGGAAATAGCAATTTTTTGGCAGTAGATTACATGTAGCAGGGCACATAAGGTGAGACATCTGGTAACAAAGTCTTAACTGAGAAGGAACTTTAGCAGTTATATCTGTATGGTTATTGAAGTTAAGGAGAGGGTCCACTGTTAACCCTAGGTATTTTTGATGTTCATTATTCCCACTGGTGTAGTAGCCTTTAGAATACATGGGTTGTGTCTTCTACAGGACACAACTGGTCAGCATGTTCTTCATCTCACATTGCTGCAGTCCTTACATATGGGTAGTCCGCTGTCCTCGGTCGGCCCGAATACCAAAGTATTAGGCTGACGTCGGTCAAGGCACTTAAAACTGACATCAGGACGTCAGGGTACAAAAGCGCATGACCGACGTCATATCCTCAGTCTTTTTTGCCACATGGTCCGATGCAGAAGCAGCGTTGCAAGTGCCGTTCGGCGTTCTGAAATTTTTCGAGTTCGGAGTTTCAGACCGAATCCAAGTTGGCTAAGTACCCCGTTGGGGATTATTTTGTTTTTTTCTTGCCTCAGTGTAGTACCGGATGTCAGAAAAAGTGAATAATTGTATTTCTTGTGGGAAACAGATACCGCATAGGGATTATCATTCTTTGTGCATTCCTTGTTTGGGGCCTGAGCACGGCATAGTCGGGTGTCGCTTTGTGCTAGGTTCAATAAGCGCAGTATTAGCGAAGGTTAGATTGTGCTAGGCTGGTCTTCGTAAGCGGTGCAATTATAATATGCCGTCGGATTCTCCGGCGCCCGCTTCCACGAAGAAGCGCAAAGACAAAACAGTTAAACCCAGGCAAGATGAGTCGTCCGTTCTGGACGCCGGTTCTTTAGAGGCTTCAGTGGAACCGGTGGGTCCGGCGGAGACTTCTTTAGAGTCTCAGGGGAGACTTTAATTTTGCAGGATGTGGCCTCTCTTGAGGCAGGGCAGGCTGAAGGGGCTTCTCAGGTTACTGTACTCCCTCCCTTCCCAGGGTGGTTAGGCCCTCTCCTTCTGTTTCCAAGGCTTCTCCCAGGGGCAGGCCAGGTTTAGCATCTGTTGGTGTCACTCCTAGTTCAGCAGGGTCTGTGCCTAAGAAGCACATGCTTAAAATGGCAGAAGATTTGATTACTCTGATTAGAGGTTCTTTGCCCCCTCCTGATAAGAGGCCTAGGGTGGAGCCAGAGTTGGGAAGTTTTGAACAGACTTCAGATGTTTCAGAGTCTTCGGCTGAAGACTTGCAGGAGTACTCTCCTTATTCTGATTCTGATGCAGAAGATTCCACTCCTTCTGCTTCTCCTCCAGAGGATTTTTCTTTTTCAGAGACACTTCACTCTATGAGGGAGCATTTTAAGTGGGAAGGTCAAGACTTCTCTGATTCTCGGAAAAGGCTTAGGGAATTTTTGCTTTTAACTCAACATAGGCCCTTAGCTATACCACCTGTTCTAGATGTTGTGCAGGATGTGTTTTCAGAGGCTTCGCTTAATCCTGATTCTCTGCCTCCCGCGCCTGTTAAACCAGATAGGTATTACAGGGTGCCTGAGGCTCATAAATATCTTTATAAGAGTCCTAGGGTGGACCCAGAAACTATTAGTCAGGGACCCAAGGGTGTCAAGGCCTCTGTTGTAAAAAATCCGGTTCCTCTAGATAAAGAGGCCAGAGCTTTGGATAGATGGGGAAAGAAGGTCTATACTTCTTCTACCTTAGCAATGAGGGCTTTGAATTGCCAGTTTCATATGTTGAAATATCAAAACTTTCTTCTTTCTCAATTGAAATCTAAGGTGGATGCTCTGGCAGAAGGCATTGAGTGTAAAGAATTACAAGATTTGGTGCATGTCTCTGAGCAGGTTGGTAAGCATTCTTTACAATGTGGTTTTGATGCTGTGCAGGCCTCGTCTAGGGTGGCTGCCACTGGTTCAGTTCTTCGCAGGCACGCCTGGCTGAAGGATCAGAATTTTTCTGACCATGTTAAAACAAGGATTTTGGATGCTCCTTTGCAGTCTGAAGTGTTGTTTGGTCCACCTGTGGAATCAGTCTTGAAGAAAATAGAGGACAAGGCTAAGTCTATGCAGACTGTTAAGGATTTTTTGCAAGTTCATCCTCCAAAGTTTAGTAGGAATTGGCCTGCTAAGGGGTGGACGTATCCTTCTTATGATTCTCAGTCTAGGGGTAGATCTAGACGTGGTAGGGGCAGAGCACAGAGTTCCTTCAGACCTAGAACTGGGAGTTCACCTGCACAATCTTCGAGTGAGGGTAGGGGCCAGTCCTTTCGTAAACAGGCCCAATGACCTACTTTTTCAGCTGCCAGATCCCTCTTGCCTGGCAGCACCTTTGGGAGGAAGATTGGCACTTTTCAAAGAAAATTGGATTTTAATTACCCAAGACAAATGGGTACTGGATATCATACACCGAGGTTACAAGTTTTATTTCCATACCTTGCCTCCTTTCAAAGGCATGCCAGACGTTCCTCCTCAGCAAAGACTAGAGGCTCACAACCAAATTTCTCTTCTACTTCGAATAGGAGCTATACAACTGGTCCCTCTGCCAGAAGTGGGCCTAGGATTTTATTCTCGCCTGTTTCTAGTACCAAAGAAAGGGGACACGTGGAGACCCATTTTGGACTTATCTATCCTCAACACATATCTGGACATTCCCAAGTTCAAAATGTTGACGTTACAGCAGCTTTTACCTCTGCTGGGCAAAGATCACTGGATGGTGACTCTGGATCTCAAGGAGGCTTACCTTCATGTTCCTATCAGGCCCAGTTGCAGGAAGTATCTGCGTTTTCGGGCTGGGACTTTTCATTATCAGTTCTCTGCATTGCCCTTTGGCTTATCTACTGCGCCCAGAGTGTTCACGAAGGTTCTGGCTCCAGTGGTAGCTTTCTTTAGGCTGAGAGGAATACAAATCTATCCTTATTTGGACGATTGCCTGATTCTGGCTCAAGGAAAGGACGAACTTCTTCATCATTTACAGTATGTGATGGCAGTGTTAAGATGCCTAGGGTATTCTGTGAACGAAATAAAGTCCAGTCTAGTACCCTCTCAGGACATGTGCTTTCTGGGTGTGAGACTGAATACAGCATCCCAGATGGCCTTTTTGACCCCGGACAAACAAAAGAATCTTTCTCTTTATTTCCATCAATTGTCTAGTCAGTCCAGGCTGACTGCAAGGACAGTCCTTCAAGCCTTGGGTTCATAGGTTCATAGGTTCATAGGTTTATACTAGGCTATCTGCCCTAAGGCATTTATAAGCCTAGCCCAAATTATTGTGGCTTACGCCACCCCTTATATGAAAAAATACTGTGCCCATTAGTTTGTTGTGCCTCTGTCCAGCAGTGACACAGAGATGATTCCTGGGGTTATGGCATCTTGTATTCTGGTACTTCCCAATGCCAAACTGCATATGAGGAAGCTACAATGGTATCTCAAAAATGTATGGACGCAACACTGCCAAGATTTGGACACTGTCATTCAGATAATACCTTGCATTCAAAAGGAATTTTTGTGGTGGGCTCAGGAATGTCACCTAAACAAGGGACTCTCTGTGACCCGACCAGAGGCGAGTCAGATTCTAACGACAGATGCCTCAGACAAAGCTTGGGGAGCTCATCTAAATGGAAAATGGGTACAAAACACGTGGCCTGCCAGACTTCAACATTTACATATCAACTTGAAGGAGATGATAGCAGTCCAATTTGCATTGATAGCTTTCAAGGATTTACTTCTTCCAGGGCAGGTGTTGATTCAAACAGACAACACAACTGTCATGTGGTACATCAACAAGCAAGGGGGACACATTCATATCCTCTATGCAGACAAGCAATGATTTTGTGGGAGACTGCTCTCAGTTTGCAGCTAAATCTTCAGGCAAGGTTTCTGCCAGGAGCACAGAACTCCTTAGCAGATGTGTTGAGCAGACAAATTATGGATCCCCATGAGTGGAAATTGGATCCTCATGTATTTCAAAATTGACAGTGTTATGGGGAACTCCAGACATAGATCTGTTCGCTTCTCCACTAAATTACCAGCTGCCAAAGTTTTGCACGAAAAGGTTTCATCCCACAGCTTGGAAAGTGGATGCTCTCTCATTCAATTGGAGCAATCTTCACGTGTATGCCTTTCCACCACTGCCTCTCCTCCCAAAGGTACTCCTGAAGGTCAGACAGGACAAGCCAACCATGATTTTAATAGCTCCGGATTGGCCTCGACAGCACTGGTACCCATTACTGAGAAGTCTGGTGCGGGAGCCTCCATGGCCTTTGCCTTCGATTCCACACCTGCTGTCTCAGGAGAACAGTCATTTACTCAATGTCAAACTTCACTCTCTACATCTAACAGCCTGGCGTATTCTGTTTTAAACCCTGGAGGGTCTCAGCTTCCACAACAAGTTTTGAATGTTATTTTGGAGGCCAGAAGGCCTAGTACAAGGAAAGTTTACGCAGATAAATGGAAGAGATTTTTAATTTGGAGTACAGCAAAGGACTTTGATGTTTCTAAACCTAACTTAAGTGTTGCTCTTCAATACCTTACTGAGTTATTGGACAAAGGTTTGTCTTTCTCCTCTATAAAGGTTCATGCTGCAGCAATTTCTGCTCACTATGACTGTGACCCACCATTATTTTCTCATCCTTTGTTTAAGCAATTCCTTAGAGGGGCAAAGAATATAAGACCCCCACGTAGAGCTCCTACTCCTGCTTGGGATCTCAATTTTGTGTTGGAGAAACTCACTCTACAACCTTTTGAGCCTGCAGCGACTGCCGATTTGAAATATTTATCATGGAAGACTGCTTTTTTGTTGGCCATTACATCTGCGAGAAGGGTTTCTGAATTACAGGCCCTTATGGCGGTTGAGCCTTTCTTAATTTTCCACAAGGATAGGGTGTCTTTGCGTACTAACCCTTCCTTTATGCCTAAAGTGGTTTCTAGTGTGGCTTTAAACCAAACTATTCATTTGCCTACTTTTTATGCAAACCCCCAAAATAAAGGGGAGAAGATTTTGCACACTTTGGATATACACAGACAGTTGCGATATTATTTGAACAGAACTAAAGGGTTCAGGCAGTCTCAGCAGTTGTTTGTTTCATTTGCTTTGTGTTCTCAGGGCAAACCTGTTTCAAAACAAACTATTTCTAATTGGATTGGTTTTTGTATTGCTTTCTGTTATTCCCATCATGGTAAGGAGGTTCCATCTGGGATTAGGCCTCATTCCACTAGGGCTACTGCCACTTCTACAGCTTTTTTAAGGGGGGGTGGCTACTAAGGATATTTTGGAGGCAGCTACTTGGAGTTCAGTGCATACTTTCTCTAAGCATTACCACCTTCCACTTTACTCTAAATCTAGGGCTGGATTTGCTACTGCAATTTTACAGGGCATTTTGGCAGCTCCTAATGCTTTATAGTTTGGCCATCCTCCCTTACCTCTGCTTTGGGATTCTACCCATATGTAAGGACTGCAGCAATGTGAGATGAAGAACATAGTACAGTTTTGTACCTACCATAAATGTAGATGTTCGAAGATCCACATTGCTGCAGTCCAATCCTCCCTCCTTCCCCTCTGTAGTTAGAGGTGGTTGTGTGGTTTGGGTTGTAAATATTGTGAATATGGTTAGTGCAGGGGTGGTTGGTTGGTTTTTTTGCTGTTTGTGACTTTGCCCTTTCTTTTTAGGGCCTTCTGACATCTGGGGCAAGAAAAGACTGAGGATATGACGTCGGTCATGCGCTTTTGTACCCTGACGTCCTGATGTCAGTTTTAAGCGCCTTGACCGACGTCAGCCTAATACTTTGGTATTCGGGCCGACACAGCGGACTACCCATATGTAAGGACTGCAGCAATGTGGATCTTCGAACATCTACATTTATGGTAGGTACAAAACTGTACTTTCTAAAACCTCTGGCTCCCTCCCACATCTTCATTCTGACTGCTGATTGGATAGCCCTGTTGAGGGAAAATCAGTCAGAGTGAAGACACTTCAGCATTTTTCCCTCTGCCTTATGAAGGAGCATTTCAGAAGTTTAATTGGGGCAGCAATCAATCTTCAGCTTCATTTCTGACAGATAAGTCCTCAGTGGGGAATCTTTCCACACAGAAAATTGCCTTCTAAAGTAAAAACAGAAGAAATGTTGTGGTTTGGTTTAGTTAGGCTTTTTTCAGGAATCTTGTTTTTTTTTTGATGGGACAGAAATAGAGTTGCTGAGTCAGTCATATGCCCCACCTAAAAAGGTTAAACATTGTTCATCTGAAGACGTGGTGTCTGTTAGAAAAGATGATTTTCTTACTTCGGCTAAGAATTTTTTGCAGAAGGTTAATCCTGGTGCTCAGAAATCTTTACCTGAAAAAGAAGTCAGCAGAAACATTCCTGTGGAGGACAAGTCAGAGAATTCTTGCATAGACAGGGACAGGGCTTCTTTTCCTGTAAATTCACAAACCCAGTTCTCTGATTCAGAGGAAGCTTGGTCCCCACAATCTCCAATGAGAAATGAGGTGTTTTGATGGGAACAGCTGGATGCCCCCCCCCCCCCTGCTGAAATGAGGAGATATGTACTTGTAACATATCATAATATGCCTCATTCCACTTCCATTCCTCCATTAATGCCAGCCTTGGAGGATGTATTTAATGTCTGTAAAATTCCTGATTCCCAACCTTCAGTTCCCAGAAAGACAGATAAGCTTTATAAGGTTGTGCAAATTAACGTGTATTTGTTCTCTCACCTTAGATCTGTTCCTGTAACCATATCCACATTCTCACCTGTTGAGTGCAGACTCCTAGTGTCCTCTAGTCCTTCCCTTATAGACAAGGAGGGGAAGCTATTGGACAGATTTGATAAGAGAACATTTTCTTTTTCCACTTTAGACTATAGAATTCTTAACTATAAGACCCACATGTGGAAATTTGTTCTTTTTTGTCCAGGCAGTTTGAGACAATTGTCTATTACTCTTCTCCCTGAAAATAGTGCCCATCTGATCTGAACTCCATTGTTTCTAATATTTATCAAGTTATTGAAACATGCCTGTGGACTGTGTATGATTGTGCAGATAATGTGTTTAGGGCACTGCTACTGCTACAGTATTGAGGAGATATTCCTGGGAACGTAATGAAAACATTTCTGATGAGGTAGTGTAGCATTTTAAATTCAGCTATAGTCAAGGAGGTTTTGTTTAACCCATTTGCTAATCAGGTCCTTAGGCAATTGTATGAGAGAGGGAAAATTAATTTGGGAAGCTTTTAAAATTTTTCAGAGCTCTCCTCCCCTACTTACAAATCTCCCAAATACGCTTTTCCTTCTAAAAAACAAAACAAAACAATCCTTGCCTGCTCAAGCGAAATAGGGAACGAAACATCGACGGCAGGAAGGGGACAACAAAAAATATTTTCCTAAAAAGGGACAGTTTAATTATTCAGAATGACTACACCAGCATCCCCCCTTTCTACCACCTTGCCCCTATCAAAATCTGTCCCATTAACCAGTTCTGTACATTCCACTTTTGCAACAGATTGTTTCAGACTCTTGGGTAGTTAAGCAGGGTTACAGTTGGCACTGGATACAAATACCTCATTTCACAAGAGTTCCTCCCCACCCTCCAAACCAGAGTTTTTACTCATGTTTTCCAGTATGAACTTACCATAGGAGTCATAGAACCAGTGCCATTAAACCTAAGGGACAAAGGCTTCTATCCCAGAATGTTTCTGTTACAAATAGTCTTCTTGGAGACTAGTTCTAGAGCTTATCTTTCTAAATCTGTATGTGAAAGTTCCAAAACTCAAGATACTGACCCATCAAAATCTGTTACCTGTCATCCCCCAGGGAAGTTGTATTGTAACATTACATCGAAAAGACGCATATCATCACATTCCCTCAGCCAAAAGCTTCAGGAAATTTATCAGGTTTTCTTTGTCTGGGTCACCTTGTAATTTCCTGTATTACTATTTGGGTTATGTACAGCTGCAAGAATGTTTACAAAGTGCCTAGCTCCAGTCATAGATCATTACAGACTGAATGGCAGTCACACATTTCCTTATTTAGACAACTTACTCATCTTTGCAGAGTCTTTTCTCAGATGTCAAGAGTTACTACAATTGGTTTCTTATCTTCTGACTAGTCTGAATTCCCGATAAAGGCTTGTAAATCCTCCTTGACTCTGTCACACAGGATTGTCTTTCTAAGATGCCTAGTAGACACCTTGCAGCAAAAGGCCTTTTTGACAAAGGAGAGGCTGGATTTTTTTATCGAAAACTTTCCCAAGCTTCTTAAATCAGTCTCAAACACATGAGAAGGCTCCAGTGGTTTCAAAAAAATATATGAACCCAGCATTTGCATCTTCTGGAATTTCATATTCCAGTCGTGGGCTTTGTAAAAAGTGGAGACTACAGATACAAGTAAATCCAGGTCTTCCTTTTTATCCTCTACCTCCAAGCCACTCTGTAATTGCAGATGCATTAGAGTCACTTGGGAGACAAATCCTAAGGAGCTAAAGGTGCAAGGTAAAAGCACATCAATTTCAAAACGATGTTGGCTGTGATCTGTGCCTTACAAATGTCTTCATCATCTACAGTCCCCTGACCTCTTCAAGTGTACAGACAACATCACAGTTATGTGATACGTAAACAGGCAAGGGAGGTATTATGTTATATCCTGTGTGCAGGCTTGCTGTGATGACTTGGGAGGTAGCTCTTCAGCACACCCTAACCCTCTAAGCATCTTACATTCTGTCACAGCAAAACATAGCGGCAGACAAGCTGAACAGGACCAGGAAACATGCATATGAATGGAAATAGGGGGTCTTCTAGGAATTGATCCACTTGTGAGAGGCAACTCAAATACATCTGTTTGCATACTTTCAAAATAGATAACTGAAAAAATTCTGCTTTAGGGCTCCTTGCAAACAAATCTGGAAAACAGATGCATTTTCATTTTGGGGACAGGAATGTTCCTTTATGCCTCTCCACTGATTTTCAGGGTAAAGCTGAAGATTTAGAAGGACTCTCAAGAAATAATTGTGGTGACTCCCTTTTGGCCCAGGCAACACTGGTTCTCCTTGCTTATGGACTTGGCCAAGGACAATTGCCATAAGCTTCCGCACAAACTGAATCTACTCACACAAGGCAAGGGGAGTTTGATATACCCCAACCGCAAATATCTTTGACTGACTACCTAGATGATGCAATTCAATTACCTTTTTGGCACCTCTTTCCAGAGGATGTACAGCAGGTACTAAAGGAGGTTACAAAACCTGCTATCTTGAAATCTTATATTGGCAAGTGGAAAAGATTTTGTAGTTGGTGCCTATGTTCTAGCAGTGCGTAAATATCTGTGTGAGTTACTATCATCTGGCCTCTTACTTCTCTATTAAGGTGCACCTTTTGACCATTTCAGCATATCTGCCTAAGGAGTCTCCTCTTTTTTCCATCTTTTTATTAAAAACAGTTTCTGAAGGGAGTTTTAGACCTGATGCCCCCCACGTAAATAGGTTGCTTCTTCTTGGGATCTTAACGTTGTGCTGGAAAAGTTAACCATGTCTCCATTTGAACCTGCTCATCAAGAAGACTTAAAGTTCATTATGTGAAAAACTGTTGTTCTCAATTCTCAGACATCTGGAAGAAGAGTATCTGCATTGCTGGTGGGTGAACTCTATCTGGTTTTCTATCAAGATGTCTGTTTCACTAACCTAAAGTGATAGCTATCTTAGAATTCATAAGGCATGACTACAATTGTTAAGAACAGTAAATGGTGTGGTGGAAGCAGAGTACTTAGAATTTTAAAACACTACTAGATGAACCTTATAGGAAGAAGTGTGTTAAGACCACAACTTAATATCTACTAAGAGACAGGTGATAGCTCTTTTTTGATTAACTGAGTACTACAAAAAGTGTGTGTCTAATTTGTTACCTGTCCTTTGATAGATCTCACAAGAGGGGAAAGATCTTGTCTGGGTGCAATGTGTTCTTGAGTCAGATACAGCATTTAATAAATCCACAAAGGATCCTTTGTTCTGAACCTGTTTTTATAACTGCTGGTTTTACTGAATAATTTACCTTGTATACCAGTATGTCAAAGGTAGATTTGGGGATGGTGCTTTCCCGAGATACTCAAGGTGAGGAGCACCCTGTGTGCTATACACATAGGAAGCTATGAAATGCAGAAATAAGGTATTCGGCTATTAAAAGAGAATGTCTAACAATACAGTGGATTTCCTATGTCTTGAAGTACTATTTTCTTACGTGGGCACTTCAGTTTACTAACAGGTCTTGCCCCTTTGCAGTGGTTAAATAGGCAAGCTGATGGCAGTAAAAAATAGTATTACTAGGCAATATCCCTTTGACTGTTTCAATATATAGGGATCCACAGCCCCTGTCTAGCCAATGGAACTGTTGATGGGCTGTCCATGACCTAAAATCCAGTATTTTGATTCCAAAACCCAGGTTTTGTGCTGGATAGCTAGCTGTAATATGTTAAATGGAAAATGTTTAGGGTGCCTTCAAGTGCATTGCAATATGGAGCATTGGAATATTCTTATAGCAGTTTGCTGGAAAAGTGAGATTTTTTAGCCATACAAGCTCTTTTAGCTATCCTAAGTGCACTGGTCTAGCTCTTCGCAGCAAGTGACCATTTGGTTAAGCGTGGACCACCATGCTGTCCTGACCTTAGCCACTTTTGTACTTATTGTTTTTTTCGCTAAAACCGCCAATTAGAACTAGCGTTTGTCACTTTTAAACTGCCTTTACAACGCTCTTTTTCAACTATTGAACCCTCTCATGGTGTTTTTCACTCTTTTAGCTATCCTAAGTGCACTGGTCTAGCTCTTCGCAGCAAACGACCATTTGGCTAAGCATGTACCATGAGGAACTGTTGCACGCTGTCCTAACCTTAGCCACTTTTGTGCATATTCTTCACTTTCATTAAAACCGCCAAGTAGAACTAGCGACTGTTACTTTTAAACAGCCTTTAACAACGCTCCATTTGTTTTCATTTATTGAACCCTCTTTCATGGTGTTTTACACTCTTATAGCTATCCAAAGTGCACTGGTCTAGCTCTTCGTAGCAAGCGACCATTTAGTTAAGCGTGGTCCACCTGGAACCATTGCACGCTGTCCTACTAAGTTTACTTTCACTAAAACCACCAAGTAGAACTAGCGATTGTAACTTTGAAACAGCCTTTAACAATGCTGTATTTTTACATTTAGTGAACCTTCTTTCATTGTGTTTTACACAGTGAGTTCGCTCATGCTACACTAATTAGTCTTATTTGACGCTTAACGTTCAATAAGCGTTACACTATCTCCCAGTCCTGCATTTAAACCATATCAGCCTATGTACAATACAATGCTCTGGTAGGTTTATCTGAAAGAATATATAGTTTATTTGGAGGTGCCTCACTTCTTCATTAGCATTCTTGGTGTTAGTATGACATAGTAGTGGGCCTAAGAAACTTCTCAAGTAAATCACTTGGTTTTGTTTTTAAATTGGTAGAATGCATTTTTCTAGCCTATAACTGTCATAGCTATTTTGTACTTTTGTTAAATAATTGAGCTGGCTAAAGTATATATTTGCTCAGTATCACTTGATTTGAACTGTTGCATTCTAAGTATGTCAGTCCATTTTTGTTCTACTGTTTTTCTTACTAGGACCAGTTTTTACTTGGCTTAACTGTTAACTGTATGTTTTCTTCTCTACTTTGTCTTTTCTCTCCCTCGTCTACCCAGCCTTTCAAACAGCCTGTCCTGCAGTAGAGTTAAGAACCTGCCTTCCCGATGACCTGGACTCTCAATTTTAAAATTTGCACCTGCTGTCTCTTCCTATTCTAGGAATAGAGGCTAACCTCTCCCAGAACTAACCCCCTCAAGGAATCAAGAAAGTATGTTATCTGCTATATGCTAATGTTACTTTGTCTAGATAATTAATGCATATTTTATCCTTCCCTGCTAGGACAGCCAGCAGCCTTACACCTCTTCTCTTTACCTCCTCCCCTTCCCCCTTTTTGGCTTCACTATTTCTCTCCTGTACTACCAGATCTACTTTTTACCTTCCAAGAACCACTGTAGTTGGATAGTTTTTGCCCACTAGATGGCACCATTTTCACATCTAAATTTTTCCTACTGACTCACATTAGTAATTCTTAGGAATTTGTTTTACATTACTTATTACATTGTAGACCCACTTTAACCTTCCATATTCACTATACTTCACTTAACTACCCTACCTCCTCTGACCATTATTAAACCTATTACCTCCTTTAAACTACCTCTACCTAAACTCACATCTAATATCAGCATTCCTCTGCTTGTTTTTTACAGGTTTTCCTCCTCACGTGGCTCTTCCCGCTCCGTTCGCCCTGCGGGCTCACTCCGCTCCTCTACCCTACCCCCAAATTCCACCCACCCCAGTGCATCTATCCTTATACCTATCTAACCACTCCCACTTCCTCCATCATCAAATCAAATCCCATAACACATTAAGGTTATACCTGTCTAACCACTCCCACTTCTTCCATCATCAAATCAAATCCCATCCCATAACACATTAAAGTTTTTCCATCTTATTCACCACTCCTCTTACCACATTACATAAATCCTACCAACCTCCAGTGCATCTATTCTTATACCTCTCTAACCACTCCCACTTCCTCCATCATCAAATCAAATTGCATCCCATCTCACATTAAATTTTTCCATCTTACTCATCACTCATCCTGCTAAATTACACTACCTCACCTTCCTACACTCCACTACTAACTTCTTCAGCATTATGTCTCCTTTACCCATATCACCTACCTCAGATCCCTACTTCTCTTCTCAATTCTTCCTTTCCTTCTCCTTCCCTACTTCTTAACTGCCTATGAACATATTCATTGCTCTAACTCCCACCAACCCACTAAACAAACATCCCTTCCTGCTCTACCATCCACCTTGAAACACTTAAACATAACATCTACCACCAACTATTTCCTCCCACAGTATCATAGAGTCTCCCATATTACCTATCAACACTGCCATGTTAAGAGAGCACATAACATACTAAATCTTTCTCTTATTCACACATATAGACTACATCTTCACCTCCTACTAGATGGTGACATTCACCCCAACCCTGGCCCTACCAATAACAACCCCACCTTCTCAACCATACCCTCTCCCCCTCATACCCCTACAAGGCCTCCTAACTCCCTCTTCCTAGCCTACTTAAACATTCACAGTATTAATAATAAAGTAACACACCTTCATGCCCTACTGGTTGTACATAACTTTGATGTTCTATGTTTAACTGAGACATGGTTAAAACCATCTAGCCCAGACTACAAAATCACCCCTCCAGGGTATAGTATTTTAAGACGAGATTGCCTTCACAAGAAGGGAAGGGGGCACAGCCTTAATATACAAAGCAGGGCTCCAAATTACACTACTTGATACATACCTTCCATCTGATACCAATTCTGAAACTATTTTTGCTAAACTACAACTAAACACTTGTAAGTCCATCTACATTTTATGCTCATATCTTCCCCCAGGAAATAATATCAACTCCCTTGCAAATATCCTAAGCTGGCTGTCCACTAACTTTCCTCAAGAAACCATTGTACTAGGCGACTTTAATATCGACTGGAATACCTACAATTCTGATAACCCTACCAACCACATAAACCTACATGGCTTCTCTCAAACTATCACCTTACCTACTAGAATTCATAAACCCACTAACAAAGAATCCACCCTAGATTGGATCCTTATAAATACTCACTCCCCAATCTATATGGCAGGCATCCTCCCTGATGACATTAGTGATCACTCACTAACCTTCTTAATTAGACAAAAGACCTACACATCAAGCCCTACAACCTTCCGAACTACTCGCTCCAAGAAACATTTTAACCCTGAACACTTCCAAAATTAACTGAGAGTTTGTAACTGGTCACCCTTAAAACACCTTCAACTAGAGGAAGTAGTGGCATACTTCAATACTAAGCTCCTTGAAATCCTAGACTACCATGCCCCTTCTTGTATCCTTAGGAATAGCACCAAAACTGCACCTCGGCTCACAAAGAAAACAAAACAAAAAATCTTGCTACGAAACAAAATTTGGGCCAAATGGCGCTCTTCCAGAGACCCATCTGAGCGCTTAAAATTTCAACAGCTTAGAAACTCTACTAAAACTTCTATACTACTAGACAAAAAAAACTTCTTCTTTCAACTTCAACAAGCTAACCAACAAAATCCTCAGAAATGTTGGTCAGGAATCAATAGACTCCTTCATCCAGGCTGCTCTAAGACACCCACCCCATCCGGAATTACTCAAGACACCCCCAAACATACTGCTGACTCTTTTAATAACTTCTTTACTGAAGCTATCCAGTCTCTTGCTGACTCACTACCTCTGGTATCCTCTATTTCACCCCCATCCTCCTATACCTCTCCACTCACTTTCCAACTCCAACTCATCCCTACATCCCTCATCTGTACCCTCCTTCAGAAACACAAACCCTCTACCCCTTCAGCTGACCTGTTACCTGCTAAGTATCTTCAAATAGCAGCCAAAGCTATTGCTTATCATATTTCGATCCTAATAAACAGAACCATTAAAGAAAGTACCATCCCATCTATCTGGAAAGTCTTGCACATTATCCCCCTACATAAGGGTGGCAACTCAACGGAACTTTCCAACTATCGTCCTATTGCCCTACTCTCACCCATAGCTAAAATAATGGAAAAATGTACCCAACGCCAACTACTAGACCACCTTCTCCTAAATGGCCTACTAGCCAACTCTCAGCATGACTTTCGACCCTTCCATAGCACCACTACTGCCCTCCTGTCATTTTCTGACCACATTAACAAAAACCGTAACAACTACACTCTTTCCTCTGCTATCTTTATTGATCTTTCAAAAGCATTCGACATGGTTAACCATCAACTACTCTTGAATCTTTTCAAGCCCCTCTCACTAGATACTCAAGCACTACAGTGGTTCAAGTCCTACTTAGATAACAAGCAACAAACAGTGTTTTGGGAAAACACTCTATCTGCCCCTCTTCCTGTCACCCTTGGCATACCACAAGGATCTATTTTAGGCCCTCTTCTATTCTCCATCTTTATAAATGATCTATCCATTAGTATCCCTCAAGCTGTAACTATACAATACGCTGATGACTCCACATTAATATCCTCAGCTACAGGGCCTTCTGAACTGCAGTCCATTACCCAAAATGTCTTTGAGCTTGTAGAAGATTGGTTTTATAACGTAGTCTCCTCCTCAACGCAAAAAAGACTAAACTTCTAATATTTACTCCTACACAAATATCTACCCTATTTCACTTCTCAAATCCAAAAATGGCACAGTCATTTCTCCTGACACTTCTATCAACCTCTTAGGAGTCACTATTGATAACAGCCTTAACTATGATACTCATATCAACTCCACAATAAAATCTGTTAACCGTAAGCTAGGCTCCCTCTACAAAATCAAACCCTTCCTCACTCCCTCAGCCAAAACTACTATTGCCCATACCCACCTTATCTCTACTCTCTTTTATGCCTCTCCTATATACATCAATCTATCTAAAACTAATGTCAACAAGCTTGCAATCTCCTATAATAGCATAGCTAGATTTGCTACTGGCTCCCCCTTTAGAACCCACCACTGCCAAAATCTGAAACAACTGGGCTGGCTTGAACTGCACAATCAGATTTTATTTCAACAACTAATTATTACCCACAAAACTCTTTATTATCCAGGTAAAACACCAATTCTCACAAATCTTATCAGCCCATATAACAATCTTAGAAATCTACGCTCAGCCCACAAACTAGTGGTTTCTGTACATAAACCCTACAATAAATCAGGTGACTAACTCCCTCTTCTCTAATGCAGTGAGTAAAAGCTGGAACCTACTGCCCTCTGAACTTGCCTCTCTCTCCTCTACTACACTTTGTAAAAAGAAACTTAAAGTATTCCTAACTAGACATTGGCTATGTCCCTGTACTAACCCAGACTAATATTCTCTCATCCAGTTATCTTTATTATCTATTTCTTCCTTTGCCTTTCAACCTGTATTCAGTTTTTTTCTTAAAGTCCACTACCTCTAGGACAGACTTTTTCTTCCCAAGATATACAATTGAACTTCTCCCCTGTTGCTCTGAGAATCTACCCCTCAACCAATTTTCTCCCAACTCTCTTCTCTGTAAACTACTCTCTCCTGCTGCTCCTTATTTATAACTTTGTTCTGGAATCTCCTCATCTTTCTAAATACTTCCTTCCCATAGTGATTTGCTGAGGGGGGGGGGGGGGTACACAAAAAAAAATTATGGGATATCTTATATTTCTTTCCTACTGTCTTATATCACATATGCTTATTTACTTTGTACCACATGTTTTGTATGACTAGTATCTTTAATTGAAGTTTAATGTCTTGAAACTGAATTATTAATGTGCTATATATTTTATGTGGAGCTTTTCTCCCCGGGCCTCTACTGAAAATGGACATATATCCAGTTAGAATAGCCCGGTCAACAAATGTAAAATAAAATAAAAATAGATCACAAGATTTTGCTTGATAATCATGGCTGAAAATAAGGAGATTGCCTTTAAAGCAGCAAACTAAGAAGTTTGCTCCTCATCTGGCAGATCATTTGAAGGAAGACCCTAGAAACATGGAGTTTGAGGGCCGAGTTAGGGCTAATTTGTGGAGTATATGTTGAGGAAGTAATTCCTTACAGAACTGCAAATGAACTAGGCCAAATGAAAGGATTTCTTGACTATGATGGAAACAGAATTGAATGAGAGAGAGAGAATTATCCACATAAGAACCTAAGGCTCTTGCGACCCTATCTGTCTGAAGGGAACACCATTTATAACACAGATATGGTCAAAGCATGTATATTGTATGGTCAGTCTTTTAAGATCAATCTTTGTTGATGTGTAGTAGTTCAACTTACATATACACACACACATCTTCGTCATCATCAACCCTTTTTTCCCATTTACTACATGGAGTCAAAATATCACATCAACTGTTGCCATCTCTTTTGGTTAAATGCCACTGTTCTTTGACAGTCATGCCTGACTGTCACAGATCTTCTTCCACACAATCCATCCATTTATCTCTTTGCTGGATGCCCTTGTTTCTTCTTGCCTTCTTCCTGTCTGTCCCAAATCATCTTCATCAAATTGTTTTCTGCTTTCCTGCACATATGCGCAAACCACTATAATCTTTTCTCTTTGAACGTCTCTGCACTTGGAGCTAGTTGAGTTTCTGCTCTAATGTCCTTATTTCTTCTGTCCCAGAATGTGCATCCTACCATACATCTCAGGCACTTTGTCTCCATCACTTCTAGATTCCTCAACCTTTGTGCCTTCGCTTCCCAGGTTTCTGTGCCATGCAGTAGTATTGGCTGTACCAGTGTTTTGTACATTTTACATTTCAGCTTCTTTGGCATTCTTCTGTCATACAGTATCCCTGAAATTCTGTGCCATTTGGCTGCAGAACCTCGGATTTGACCTCCTCATTCAGATAGCCCTTTTTCTCAACCACCACACCACGATATTTGAAGCTGTTAACCTGTTCTGCTATTTTCCCTTGTATTTTCATGTTCATCTTCTTCTATTTTCCCCCATTTGCTGCCATTGCAACTGTCTCATCTGTGTCACGTCTCTTGTATTTAAGTGAGACACTGAGGCACTGTGATAGGTTCAAGCTGCACATACTTTGATGTGCATCTCCATTCATGCTTGCACTCACTCTGACTACACAAAATGGCACTGATCTTGCACATGTTCAGTAACTTATATGCAAGTGCGATCTAGATATAGTGGCTGACTAGGTGCAATATACACAATGATCTATATCCTCCTCCTTTGATTTGTTCGACATGCAATAGGAAAACAAGATATTTTTACCAGCTAGATATCACATCAACATTTAACAACAAATGAATTCAAGTCCAAGCCACTGTGTATTTTAGATTGGGTCTGGAAATACTACCCGATCTGGTCACATAAAAACTTTGGGTTTAGCAACAGGCACAGTCTGGAGATTCTTACACAACTGGAACCTGAGTGATTACATCAGAATTATGTGATGGATGTACACTGTCCTCTAGAAGTCGAACAAGTGTAGATTCACTCTGAGAAATAGTGTCTGGCACAGACAATCTTCTACATCACTGGTTCAGAGACTGGTAGTATGTGTCTTCAATTCCTCCTGAAATCCATTCCTTCAGATTGTATGATGTAAGATCTCAGTTCATCACACATGCTTTTGACTATTCCCACTCAGCCATATCCTTTAGATGTTTGCATTTTCACAATCTCTGCTTGTCTTAATGGTCTGAGAAGTTTGCTGGATTTATCATAGTACAACATTTGTGACTAGCGTTTTCTCAAAAGTTGAGTCTTGACCATTCTGTTGTTCTTTGCATTTGGTATCAATAACTGTTTACTGATTGGAAGAGTTGTTCTAGTCTGTCTGGCTGTCAATCTCTGAGCAGGTGAACCAAGCAAAACAAATACGTTGCACTTTGAACTGCATGCTCAGCTAATCCATTGTACTGTGGACACTCAGGACTACTAGTGACATGGACGAATTGTCAAGACTTAGCAAATTTCTTGAACTGCTGACTTGTAAACTGCGCGCCCTTGTCAGATACGACTGCCTTGGACAGAAAAATGTCTCTTCAATTTCATAATGATAGTGCTAGACGTTAGGTTAGGAAGAAGATCAATTTCAAACCAATTTGAATGAGTCTACTATCTCTAAGTAATATTGACCATTCCATTCGAAAATATCAACAGCAACCGTCGACCATGGTAATTCAGGATTCTGGTCTAGCTGAAGTGGTTCTTTTTGTTGGTGCAATTTAGTTCTGTTGCAAACTGAACATGCTAGAGTTTCCTTCTCTATATCTTTTGACATAGAAGGCCAAAATACTATGCCTTCTGTCCTTCTTTAGGTAGAATCAGTACCCGGATGGCCACAATGCAATATTTTTTTATATTCCTGTTATAATGCTGAAGGAATTACCACTTTAGGACCTTTCATACACCATCTTCTATCAGAAGCTCATCTCTGTAAGGAAAATACTTTTGTATGTCAAGTGGTAAACTGGTTTGTCGTGCTGGCCATCCTTGACTGATAACAATTTTTTAGCTTCTAGAAAATTGGGTTTGAAGCTGCATGATTTCTGAATTAATCGAGACATGATGAGGAAATATTTTTGACTTCCATGACCTTGAAGTCTGCTTTCTCATTGTCATGCTGTTCTGTTGTTTGTCTGGGTGCTCTTGATAAAGCATCAGCAAGGTATAGAAATTTGCCTTTTGTACAGACAATATTGAAATTTTACTTTTGCAATTTTAACATCATGCATTGCAACCGTGCTGGGGCTATATGTATTGGCTTTTTCATTACTGTGTCTAGAGGTTGGTGATCAGTGTCCATTTGGATAGGTTTGCCATAAATATAATCATTGATCTTTGAACATGCAAACACTGCTGCCAAAAGCTCTCTTTCTATTTGTGCATACTGTATTTCAGTTTGGGTTAAAGTTTGGATCCATAGGCTGCTGTTATGCCTTCTTTAAGACATGCTGCACCGAGACCATACTTTGAAGCATCACACAAAAGAATTACAGGTTTGTGAACATCATAATATCTCAATGTGGGTGGACTGGCAATTTTCTGTTTCAGAATATCAAATGTTCTTTGGTGGTGTTCCAACCAGGACCAGTTTACATTTTTGCATGTCAAGTCACGTAACGGTGCTGAAAGCTCACTCAGGTCTGAGATGAGCTTTCCTAAATAGTTGACTATACCAAAAAAAAGTTGTAAAGATGTGTCATTTTCTTTAACTGGCATCTAAAGAATTGCTGCGTAAGTAGACAGATCTGGTTGTAAGCCAGAATTGGTTAACAAAAGATCCACACAAGTAACTTTTTCAGCTTGAATTTACATTTCTGAGGATTCAGCTTAAGAATGACTTCACATGCATGGTCTAGAGGTTTTTATCATGTCTGTCTTCACCATTGCCTCCTACAATAATGTTGTCTACTATAATAGCACATGAATAACCAGAAAAAATTTGCTTCATCACACGTTGAAATACTTCACTGGCAGAATTTATCCCAAATGGTATTCTCAAAAATCTGTATCTACCAAATGGTGTGCTGAAAGTGGTTAACAGTGAAGATTTATGATCCAGCGAAATCTGCCAAAATGAACTTTTTGCATCTAAGACAGAAAAAAACAGTGGCATTTGACATGAGAGTGGCTACTTCTTCTACTGGGCACATCAGACAATGAGGATGTTTAAGCACTTTAAGTCTCTCGGATCAATACATGTTTGAATATCATCTGGGCTTTTCTTATGAGCTATGACCATGGAGGATACCCATTCATTCGGTTCTTTTACTGGAGTAAAGACAGCTGAATTCACCATTTTGTCAAGTTCTGCTTTTACATTGCTGTGCATTGCTACCAGAACCTTCCTTGCTGGTCTGACAACTGGGCTTACTTCATGGTTTAACTTCCTAGAATATGTGACTGAAAGTTTGCCAAGCTCATCTGTGAAAATATCAGCATAGTCACTAAAAATACTTTGTGTAAAACTATTGTTATTCAGGCTTATATGGTGGACCTCTTTATTAAATGAAATCAGTCCCATTCTCAAACTGTCTTTGAGGCCCAACCGTGACTGCAGATGTCTTTTGACTAGGTAAAACTGCAAGCCATAGCTGTTACCAGCAGAGTGGCATGTGAGAACTACTACGCTATCAGTTTGAATCTCTTCACCACCATAAGCAACTAGTTTTGCAAACTTTGCTGAATCAAGTTTCTCACTAGCTTTTACTTTAGTAAATATTTGTGCTGATATAACATTGCACTTGGATCCAGTGTCTACTTTAAGATCTACAGGTTTCCCATTCATTTGTACAGTACAAAATATTTCACTCTTTGCTGCCAACTGATAATCTACTGTATTAACCATTTCATCAATCACAACTCAGAACAAGTCTGGGAGTTGCATCCCAGGTTCCTAACATAACTGAAAAAAGCCATTCGGTTCTTTTACTGGAGTAAAGACAGCTAAATTCACCATTTTGTCAAGTTCTGCTTTTACATTGCTGTGCATTGCTACCAGAACCTTCCTTGCTGGTCTGACAACTGGGCTTACTTCATGGTTTAACTTCCTAGAATATGTGACTGAAAGTTTGCCAAGCTCATCTGTGAAAATATCAGCATAGTCACTAAAAATACTTTGTGTAAAACTATTGTTATTCAGACTTATATGGTGGACCTCTTTATTAAATGAAATCAGTCCCATTCTCAAACTGTCTTTGAGGGCCAACCGTGACTGCAGATGTCTTTTGACTAGGTAAAACTGCAAGCCATAGCTGTTACCAGCAGAGCGGCATGTGAGAACTACTACGCTATCAGTTTGAATCTCTTCACCACCATAAGCAACTAGTTTTGCAAACTTTGCTGAATCAAGTTTCTCACTAGCTTTTACTTTAGCAAATATTTGTGCTGATATAACATTGCACTTGGATCCAGTGTCTACTTTAAGATCTACAGGTTTCCCATTCATTTGTACAGTACAAAATATTTCACTCTTTGCTGCCAACTGATAATCTACTGTATTAACCGTTTCATCGATCACAGAAGCACCATCAACATTGAATGTTTGCTCACAAGTCTGTCTGATCTACTTGCTTCTTTGAATGCTGTCTTTTAATAAAAGTAGGTGCCACTATAAAAGCCTTTTAAAATTATTCCACTTTTAGCATTTGTGACATTGCTGAACCAAAGTCAAGCACTTTTTTCGTTTAGGTTCATGACTGCCTGCACAGTTATGAAAGCTAACAGAGAGGCTGTTTGGCACACCCTTTGGTTTATATTTCTTTTTCATCGTAGCTTCATGTTGTACACTCAACATTCGCACTGGCAGATACCTCATGCATGCTTTCCTCATTAGTAAACATATTCGTATGCTTTTCTGTAAGCTCACGTATTTGACAAATCTCAATGGCTTTGTTCAACATTAAATTACTGTCTCGAAGCAAAATTTTTCTCACTGCATCATTACTGACACCGTACACAAGCCTATCTTTTATCAACTCATTTTGTAAATCACCAAATCTTCACATTTTTGCTTTATTTCTTAAGTCAGTAATATATGCTACTATAGTTTCACCAGACTTTTGATTTCTTGTGTAAAACATGTGCTTTTCCATTGTAATATTTGTTTGAGGGGTTACACATTTCACTAAATTTACATTTTAAGCACTCAGGGACTTCCTGCTTTTCAGCCTGTATCACAATATGGTGGTTCTCCCCCTCCCCTGCATACATGGCAAATGCATACACAAATGAACAATCCCTCTCAATGGCTTCCGACCCACAAAAATTATGAAATATGAATTCCTTCGTACGTGCGTCTTTACCAGAAAATGCAGCCTGCATGAAAATATATACTTGCTCAAACACTCATCAGTTCTCAACAATATTATTATCAAACACCATCAGTTCACATCTGTGAAATCCCTCTGCCATAACAAAATATGTTTAAATATAAGCATAGATCAGGTACTTGTAGTTATGCTCAAATGAACAACAATCTCTCTGAAAAGGCTTCACTTTAACACTGCAAACACTAAGAACACTCTGGATACTTTGAATACTTTGCAAGTTTCATTTAATGTGAAAAAGTAGTACATTGCAAAAAAATGCAGTCGTTTTAGCCTTTTCGTACATTTTAACATTTCAGAAATTATTTCAAACTTGTATTTATTTTGAATATTTATCAGTTTGTCGCAATTTTGGACATTTCAGTTATCTTGGTAATAATTTTGAATGCTTTGCCACTTAATTCATTGACTGAAAATCATTTAAACGAGTAAGTACCTTTGAATAACCACTGACCTGTTTGTGAGTTGGCTCGTATATTCCTTCAGGTCTAACTGCGTGGCTCATGCTTTGCAAGTTGCTTCAACTTTGGGTGCCATTCTGACACCATGTTGCATGTCTCTTGTATTCAAATGAGACACTGTGATGGGTTCAAGTTGTCTGTTGTACATAAACACATCAGGAGCTGTAACTCGAAAATATATTTAAGCTAACTGACTGACTTCAAACACACTCGTACGTGCATCTCTATCCATGCCTGCACTCACTCTGACTATATACAAAATGGCACTCATCTTGCACGTGCTCAGTAACTTATATGCATGTGCTGTCTAGCTACAGTGGCTGAGTAGATACAATACACATAATGATCTACAATCTGTACGCATTTTCATCCTGTGTGCCTTCAGTCTTGCATTCCATTCCCCTATCCTTTGTTGAAGTTCTTGTTCATAGTCTGCCTGTAATGCCATATTGTCTGTATATAGCAACTGTGTTGATCTGTCCCCAGTGACCTGCTTGCTAATGTAGTCCATCACCAGTATGAATTGTAGTGGGCTTAGAGCTTAACCCTGATGCACACCCACTGCCACTGGAAACCCCTGTCTGAGACAGAATACTGTTTATAGCTTTGTCATTGGGCCCTTGTACATAGCCTGTACTAATTTTACTAGTGTTTTTGGGACCTCAAGCCATTGCAGGACTTCCCGTATCAGCTTTCCTGCGACCTTTTCATAAGCTTTCTCCAAGTCTAGGAATGCCCAGTTAGGCTGTTTTGTCATCTCTATCTTCTTCTCAACTATCTGTGCCACAGTAAAAACATTGGGTCAGTTGTGCTACATCCTAATCAGAATCCAAATTGCTCTTCTTCCATTTTACTTTCTGCTACTGCGAATATTCATTTATCAGTTACCCCACAAACTTTCATGCAGTGTTACAGGAGTTTGATACTGCTGTACTGTCCAAAATTCATAGGAAGTTACTAGGTTATTGTCCCTGAGGCCCTTATACGCCTAGCCAAGAGTTTGGTCCATGTTGAGACAAGTTAGCACCCAATGCCCCTGTCCAGTAAGGCGACAGGTGGAATCCCATGGGTGTATTTTCTCTTTCTGTTTCAGTTAGCCAGGTTGCGCTTAAATGAATGTCCCCTTTGTTCTCGTACACTGGCAATAGTATGCTTATTCTCCAGTCATGTGGGATATGCCTTTCTCTCCATACTGCTATGAGTTCCGTCAAGTTTTATTTCTTCCCTGCCACCCAACAGCTTTTTGTTTTTTAACACAATTATTGAATTACCACTTAAGACATAGGCAAACATATATTTATATAAAAGAAAACAAACCATGTTAACACATCTATAGTTATACAATTGTCATCAATCCAGCATTACATAAAATGATCAGTTCCTGGCTTCCCTTAAACCTCACTCCTTCAAAACATTATTCTGCATGTATTGTTCCGGCAGTTCCATTGTGCTTCTACCCTTTTCTAAAGATCCCTGTTCCAGTTCCTTTATCACTGTTGCAATATTTATCACTTTAAATATAGTTGGTTTAGGCTTTGATTTCCATTTTCTGGTAATTGTTTTTTTTTTAGCAGCCACCAGAATTAAACCTTACGATACCTTAGTATGTCTAGGCAATTCAGATCCGGTATTGCAGCTCAAAAAATCATTTTCTTAGTTGCACTCATTTACTAACCCAGCGTTTCTGGCAGAGTATTCTATAGCAAATTTTTCCCAGCTACCTCTTTCTTACCCAGTCACACCTCCAACATTTGCCATCTACCTGAGGGAAAATTCTTTGGAGTCTGCTTGGGGTATGAAAATACTGATGTAAACACTTCCAGGCAAAGATCCTGAATCTTCTAGACTTGTTGCACATCTGGGAGCCATACATTTGTCCTCCCATTGTTTCCTTGTGAATTGCTTACCCAATCTCTCTTTCCAATCCTTATCAACCTCCTCTGACTGATTCCTGTAGTTATCATGCAATATTTTATTTGCCCTATTAATTATCACTTTTTTAACAGCAATTTATGCTCTAGATTCAACTAAAAATTTTAGCAGAGCAGGTCTTTCACTTAGGACTCCCCTCTTTCTCTTTGCCTGTACTTTGATAGGATGGCAGTTTCTAGCCTACAGGCCAAACATCTTCTTGGCCTCTTCCCACTCTGTTACCTTTTTCTCTCTACTTATTTGCTCCCTATTTTCTGTACCCCTATTTACAGTCATCCATATCAGCAGAATCTCCTTTCTCCATTCTTGTGTTGGCTTATTTTGTAGCATACTATCTGTTTCTTTGTGAATATATTATTCTGCATGGCTGTTATTCTCCTTGATGTTCTTCATCCAAAATCCCGATCTCTCCTTATTTCCTGAATTTTCCTGCTACTTCATCATTTGTTTCCGTTTTGAATTATAGCTTTCTGATTGTGTTATGAATATGAGCCATAACTGTGTACCTATAATATATCTCTTCAAATCAAGTCATTCTAAACCACCTTGTTCTATTGGAAGGATAAACTTATCCCACTTGACCCTTGCCCTCTTCCACTCCCAGATAGAATCCTTCAAATCTTTACTGTCCACAACTTCACCTCTGGTTGGTAAAATATGCCTGACCTGTATATAAAACTCTAAGGACTAAAAACATTTTCACTGCTTGTATCTTGCAATCTGTGTCCACAAAGAGCTTCCAGTTTCTCAGTTTTTGTATTATCTTTTGTTTAGTTTCTTTCCACATATCTGTGGCTGCCATAACAGAATCCTTTTTTAACCCATACTCCTAATCACAGCCCTATAAATATGGGTATTGCTGAACCAATTCATGCGTGGGTACATAGTTTACAGCTATAGCCTGTTTTGTCCTTCATTAATTTTATATCCTGAAAAGACATGAAACTGTCTCAGAATGTTCCATAACACTGATATGTCTTTTTCTGGTTCTGTCAGGTACAAAATAATATTGTCTGCAAATAAAGCCATTTTTTCTTGGTTAACATACTAGTTATATCATTGTATTTCTGAGTCCCTTATTTTTTTTTTTTTGCCAGTGGCTTTTGATCATCTCTCTCATGACCTCCTCAGAGCCTACTGATTTCCTTGACTTCATTTTCCTTAGTGCTGTTCTTACTTCTAAGATGGGCTCCTGTTCTTCTGTCATGGTAGGCTGTGTCTGGAGCAGTACAGCTTGTGTGGTATTTTCTTCATTTAGAAGCTGCTGTAAGTACTCCTTCCTCTGTCTTTGGTGAGCAGGTTGTTGCTGGCATCCCATATGAAGGATGTATGATTATCTTCTTTATCTTTATATCTTTGCCTTGCAACTTGATCGAGTTTTTTTGTACCATCTACAGAGTCACTTTCCAGAAGCTGGTAGAGTAGTGCCTCTGATGTCTTGTTCTTCATTATTGTAACTGCTGTTTTAGCCTCTTTGTTAGACAACCAGTATGTCACCTTAGCATGGGTCCATCTTTTCCATCTCTCATTTTTCCTGCATTCCTTATTGTTTTTGATGACTTCCTGGACTTCTGCATTCCATCACTAGCTTTCTTTATGTACCTTATTTATGTATCTGGCTTAACTGTATATCTGTTTTGTAGTCCTAACACTTGTTGTTTTGAGGTGCTGCCATTCTTCTTCAAATCCACTTATTTCCTGTTCTTCCTCAGGTGCTAGACTCCTGAATGATTCCTTAAACTCTTGTGCTTTCTCTCCAAGCAACTTACAGATGTTCTTTGTGTTTCACTGTTGCAGTCATCACACTTGGGTTATCTGCCTGCAGGTAGCCCTCAGTTGGCCCGAATACCAGAGACATAGTATTTCTGTCGCTCCAGGACTGATGTCAGGTTGTCAGGGGTATATAAACAGGCAGCCGACGCCATTACATCAGTCTTTCTTGCAGAAGGAGCCCAAAGCAGAAGCAGTTCACACGAGTGCCAGTCAGCCGCTACCTGAGTTTTTGTTTCCAAATTGAATCATCCTGAAGACTTCTAAAGCTAAGTACCCCATTGGAGATCCTTTTTTCTTGCTCTAACTGATGTCAGGAAAAAGTTAACAATTGTCTCGCCTGTGGAAAGCAAATACCACACCGAGATTTCCGTCACCTGTTTAGGCCCAGACCACAAAGTACCTCTCTGTCAGTTTTGTGCTTTGTTCAACGCCCAAACTATTCATTGTCAGGCCCTTATTGCCGCTAAATACTTTCTCTCTTGATCTCCCTATTCCAAAATGGCTTTGGTAAGCCATCCAACTACCAATCTTCTGAAAAAACGTAAGGATAAAGACAGAGACAGATCGCACAGGTCCAAAACTGCCAACGATGCTTCCATTAAGCTAGTCGCCAGTTCGCCGGTGCTCAGTGAGGCACTTTCGCAGCCCCTGATGCCCACTTCAGTTGATTCACAGGCTGCTACCAAGACCCGTTCAGAGTCCGGTATGCCACGAGACTCTTCTTTGACTACGAAACCTGCGGATGTCTCTACCTTGGATGGGTCCGGAGCTGCTGTGCAGGCACCGGCTTCTGAGGAAGTTCTTCGCACTACCGATTCTTGACACAAACCAACGACTTCTTTCATGTCTTCAATTCTGTCTAAAACTACCGAGTTTCTAAGGCCAAGAATATGAGCTACGCCTAAAAAAAAGACGAGCCAAACTCAAGCACCTGTTTCCTTGCTGCAACATCAAATGCTTAAAATGGCAGAAGACCTGATTATGCTGAATAGGGGAAGCCAGCCTTCTCCTGCTAAGAGAAAAAGAGACCTGTCCCCAGCAGCTTTAACAGACCAAGAGTCCGACTCTGAGGTTTCTGAATATGAAGACATGCCTTTATCTGCTTATGAGGATTCAGATGCAGAGGAATCCATTATCTCTGCTTACTCTCCAGAGGATTTTTCTTTTGGTGAAACCCTACATACTTTAAGAGAGTATTTCCACTGGGAATGCCAAGACTATCCTCAGTCCAAAAAGAGACTCAGAGAATTTCTAGATTTGCCACAACATAGCCCTTCAGCAATACCTCCAGTTCTGGATGTTGTAGATGATGTTTTTATGGAATCCAGTCTAACTCCTGATACTTTACCCCCTGCTCCAAGAAAACCAGACAGGTACTACAGAGTCCCTGACTGTCACAAATTTATTTTCAAAAATCCTACTGCTGACCCAGAGGTAATGAGGTAATTTCCCAGGTGCCTAAAGGTATAAAAGAAACTACAGCTAAGAATCCCACTCCTTCGGACAGGGATTCCAGAGCTCTAGACAGATGGGGTAAAAAAGTATACACCTCTGCAACTCTCGCCATTAGGGCATTGAATTGCCAGTTTCACATGGTGAAATACCAGCAACATATTATGGAACTTATTAAGCAAAAATGAGCTATCTTTACAGAGTGTGCAGAAAAGAAAATAATTGCAAGAGCTTATGCATTCTGCAAGCCAAGTCAGCAAGCATACTTTGCAATGTGGTTTTGACGTCCTAGAAGCATCTTACAGGACAGCAGTCACTGGTTCTGTACTGAGAAGGCATCCTTGGCTTAAGGAGCAGACCTTGCCAGACCATGTCAAATCAAAATTAGTAGATGCTCCTTTGAACAAGGACAATCTGTTTGGCACCAAAGCAGAAGAGGTTCTAAAAAAGATGGAGGAAAAGGCTAAATTTATGCAGACAGTCAAAGATTTCTTGCAAGTGGAGCCTCCTAGATTCAGTAGGCATTATCCCTCGAAACATTGGTCCTTTCCAGCCCTCTCAAGGCCATCTCAAACTAGACCCAGGGGAAACTGACCCCCCAGACTCCAGTCTCAGGGTATGCAGAGATCTAAGCAATGGAGTGCCTCCATTTAAAAAAACAGGGAGTGCTAAGCCACCCCCTTATGGATAGAATTCACTATGACTTCTCTCCTCATCTCTGCCCAACTGCTTGTGCCCCTAGGTGGAAAATTTGCCCATCATGCAAAAAACTGGACCTCCATCACCAAAGACCAATGGGTCCTCAGCATTGTATTCCATGGGTATAAATTTTACTTCCATTCACTGCCAACCCCAAAAAGGTTCAGAGACCTTCCCACAAACCAGTGGACAGAGGCACAAAACCAAATTCTATCCATGCTGTCCATAAGGGCAATTCAGACTGTTCCAGCAGAACAGATAGGTCAAGGGTTCTATTCCAGACTTTTCCTGGTAACCAGAAAAGAGGCCACTTGGCACCTAATCCTCGGTCTTTCCACTCTAAACACCTTCCTGGTGGTACCAAAATTCAAAATGCTCATCCTTCAGCAACTTCTTCCTATGCTGTCCAAAGATGCCTGGTTAGCCACCCTAGACCTAAAAGAAGCCTATCTGCACATCCTTATCAGGGACTCATGCAGGAAATGCCTATAATTCAGGACAGGATCTATGCATTATCAGTTCTCTGCACTTCCCTTTGGCTTATCCACTGCTAACAAAGTATTCACAAAATGCTTGGCTCCAGCCATTGCTTATTGCAGACATAGAAAAATTCAAATTTACCCATACTTGGATGATTGCCTGATTCAGGCAGACAGTCAGGAACAGCTGTTGCAGCACGTGACATTTTTAAAAAAAACTTTTTAACCTCTCTGGGGTACACTATCAATGAAAAATATCAAAACTAGTCCCCAGTCAAAAGATTGTATTCCTGGGAGCAAACTTGGACACAGCATCCCAGATGGCATTCCTTACTCCAGAAAAGCAAGCCTATCTGACAGGCTACTTCGCGCAAATGGCTACCAGAACCCAGCTATGTGCAAGGAAGATCCTGCAGGCCCTAGGGTTCATTAGCTCTTGCATCCTACTAATTCCATATGCCAGACTGCATATGAGGAAACTTCAATCGTACTTAAAAAGTCTTTGGTGCCAAAATTCTCAGGACCTGGAAACCATCATACCTTGTCTAAGGACAAAGTTTCTTTGGCAGGCAGCAGCATGCAACCACATCAAGGGACTTCCCTTTGCTCAACCCCTTGCTGCCCAGACCCTAACCACAGATGCATCAGACAATGCCTGGGGGGCACACCTGGACGACAAGTGCATTCAGGGCCACTGGAGCCGAAGTCAGTCTCATCTGCACATCAACCAAAAAGAGATGATCACTGTTCAGCACACTCTGACAGCTTTCAGGCCCCTACTCTCACCAGGACCCCTGCTGATAAAAACAGACAACACCACAGTTATGTGGTACATCAACAAGCAGGGGAGGACACACTCTTACCCACTCTGCAGGCTAGCAATGGCCCTGTGGAACATGGCCTTGGACATGCAGATTCATCTGCAAGCTCAATTTCTGCCAGGCAAACAAAACTTTCTGGCAGATGACTTAAGCAGAAATCTCCTAGACCCACATGAGTGGCAATTAGACCCCAGCACCTTCAGTATTCTAATCCAGAAATGGGGGACCCCAGAGGTGGACCTCTTTGCCTCCCCCTGCAATCACAAGCTCAGCAAATTCTGCTCCAGAACACCTCACAGATGGGCCTGGAAAGTGGATGACCTTCCAGTGGGAAAACCTTTCAAGCTATGCATTCCCCCTTCTGCCTCTTCTCTCAAGAATATTACTCAAAATAAGACAGGACAAACCAAGAACAATCCTGATTGCCCCAGACTGGCCACGCCAGCACTGGTACCTACTACTGCGCAGCCTGTCACTGGTGCCACCCTGGCACCTATCCCAGATCCCAACCCTTCTCACTCAGCAGGGGAAACAGATCTTGCATCCTCAACTGCAAACCATCAATCTTGCAGGCTGGCATATTCCTTAAATTCTCCCCCAGTGACCAGCCTAAGCAAGCAGGTACTGGAAGTCATTCTTGAAGCCAGAAGACCTAGTACAAGGAAATCCTATGCTCATAAGTGGAAAAGGTATTGTTCCTGGATTCAGTCTAAAGGAGAGGACACAGCACTGCCCTCCTTACCTCTAATCCTGGATTACCTAGCAGACCTTCTCCACAGAGGCCTATCCTTCACCTCCTTTAAGATCCACGCCTCTGACATTTTGGCTCATTACAACACTGAGCCACCTCTTTTGTCTCGCCCTCTTATCAAACAGTTCCTGATGGGGGCAAACAACTTAAGGCCACCAAGATGATCACCCATCCCTGCTTGGGACCTTACCTTTGTACTGGAAAAGCTCACGCTACCCCCCTTTGAGCCTGCAGCATCAGCAGATTTAAAGTTCCTCTCTTGGAAAACAGCCTTGCTTCTGCCCATCACATCAGCTAGAAGAGTGTTTGAGCTACAGGCACTGATGGCTGTGGAGCCTTCATTATTTTCCATGCTGACAGGGTTTCCCACAGGACTAACCCTTCCTTTATGCCTAAAGTGGTGTCCAGTGTGGCTCTCAACCAATCTATTCATTTGCTAACCTTCCTCCCTAATCCGCATAATAAAGGGGAAAGGATCCTGCACTCCTTGGACGTGCACAGACAGCTCAGATTCTACTAGACTAAGCCCTTCAGGAAATCTGGTCAATTACTAGTCCGCTTTGCACCAGGGGCAGAGGGTAAGGCCATTTCAAAACAATCTCCAAATGGGTAGCACACAGCATCCATTTCTGCTACAAGCGCCATGGGAAAACAGCCCCTCAGGGGGCCAGAACACATTCCGCTAGGGCAACTTCTACCTCTATAGCATTCCTCAGGGGAGTCCCTACCAGGGACATCCTGGAAGCTGCTAGCTGGAGTTCTGTACACACCTTCACCAAGCAGTACCACCTGCCTATCTTTTCCAAATCCAAGGCAGGTTTTGCAACAGTAGTCCTGCAGGGCATACTAGTCAGCCCCAACTCTTCTTGACTGCCTCTACCCTTTCTTCAGCTTTGGGAATCAACCCAAGTGTGATGACTGCAACAGTGAAACACGAAGAACATAGTACAGTTGTGTACACTTACCATAAATGTAGATGTTCGAGTATATTAGCTGTTGCAGTCCTGGTTTCCCTCCCTCCAGCCCCCTTGTCTCTCTCTCTCTCTCTCTCCTCTCTATGTCTATTACTCACCTCCTTCAGGGGTACTGGTATTTACTTTTTACTGGTGGTGTTTTCCCTACCATAACTTAGCTTCCTATTGGGGGGCTCCTGACATTTGTGGCAAGACAAACTGATGTAATGGCATCTGCTGCCTGTTTATATACCCTTGACGACCTGACGTCAGTCCTGCAGTGACAGCAACCGACGCAGAAATACTACGTCTCTGGTAGTTAGGCTGACTGAGGGCTACCTGCAGGCAAATAACCCGAGTGTGATAACTGCAACAGTCAGTACACTCAAAACATCTACATTTATAGTAAGTGTACACAACTGTACTGTCTTTAGCCTAGTGTCTGTAGACTTTACAGCCTTCTCTGACCCCTGCTTGCAGCCGATTGTGGCAACCAGTGGCTTATGCTGTGGGCTTGACTGTTTCACTGAGGCTGACTTTGCAAGCACTGATTCTACTCCATGTCCTTTCCTTACTAGGAGGAAGTCTATCTGAGTTGCACTGTGGTCAGTCTTGTATGTGATCTTGTGATTTTCTTTCTTGCTGAACCATGTGTTGGTCACCATCAAACCATTTACTAGACAGAAATCAAGAATGCACATATACATATACACATATAGCTATATCTGTCAATCCATATCAATATCTATATTTCTATATCTATCTATCTATAGATAGATGTGGATGCATAGATCCATCCATCCACAACTCCTCTTTCAGTTTTTTCACATGGGGCCGGGGAGTCACTTCAGTAGTGACAATCATCTAGAGCCAATGTTCACACCACCAGATGGCTAGCCCTGCCATAGTTGTTCTTCCATAACACACACTCACATGCACGCTCTCATCTCTGGTCAATTTAGAGTGTCCAGTCCACCTGCTGCATGTCTTTGAAATGTGGGAGAAAACCATAGCATACATAGGAAACCCATGTTGAACACAGGAGGATCATGCAGACTCAATGCTTTAGGCAACCCAGCTGAGTATTGAACCAGAAAACCTCTTGCTGTGAGGAGACTGCTGCTGTGCGCTACTGTGGTATTCCATATATATATATATATATATATATACATATATATATACATATATATATATATATATATATATATATATATATATATATATAATATACATATACACATACACGTGTGTATGTATATAAAATTGTGCCAGTTAGTCCTACACTGACTGCTGACGTAGGTAAGTCATGGTTTATGTGTATGTCTGTGAGTCATTTTGTGTGTGCGCATGTGTGTCTAAGTTGATCTATGGCACAGCAGATCAAATTGCATGACATAAACAAAGATTGGTCTTAAAAGATTTATCATACATAGGGCATGCTTTGACTATATCTGTTATAAATAGAACTCTTCAGACTCAATGGATCATAAAATACCTTTGTACTTACGTGGATACCTTTCTCTCATTCAGTCAATGTTTCACTCATAGTCAGGAAATACTTCTGTCTAATACATTAAATTTCCAATGGAATAATTTCAAGATCCAAAGAAGTTGTCCTACCACTGTACTCTTCTCTTATCAGATCTGTCATTAAATACAGCGCTCCTGTTAATATATACAAATCCAAGCATATTGTTCAACCGGAAAGGTCCTTAAGATTTCTAACCAAGAAAGTTAAAGGTCTTAAATCTTTCAACTACCCTAATAGATTAGCATGACTCTCTTTATTCTCAATACCCCACAGGTTGCTGAAAGGTGACCTATATTGCACTTTTAAAGTTTTCTAAACCCAGTCCTAATTCACCTGCTATGTCTTAATAAAGACAGTTGCTCTACAAAAACCCTACTAATGACCTAACTCTATAATAACAAAATAAAACAAGACTCCATGGAGGAGTAGGTTCTTTCCTAAATAAACATATTCCTAGCCTATGGAATAAGTTACCAGTACAGGTAAAACAAAGTACTTCTTTGGCTGCCTTTAAGGCTAGTCTTGATGACTGGGTGAGTAGGCTCAAAGTTACACCAGGGTTATCACTGTACAGCCCTGCTTGGTTTGGGAGATGAGCTGTATTAATTCTTGAAAAGGGTGGTAAGAACTTTTAAGTTTGCCTGGTGTAAAGTGTATATGGGTAGGCATCTTATGGTCTACCACATGTTTATTATGTTCCTATAAGCCTAATACATAACCTTGGAGCATGCAAAGTCAGAAACATAATTTTTTTTTTCCAGGAGATCAAGCTCCCCTGCACCATCATGTGGGTGACCCCACATCTCCTTTTACTTATATATACCAACTCTGAGATCACACAATAACAGGGAAAGAACATATTCCATAATCCCTGGTACTGTCGATATGCTTTCATGTCACCAACATGCTACAGGCAGGAAAGCTGTTATGTTGGGTCTCTGCTGTGATTATAAGCACACGTCACACTCCCAAAACCAACCACTGTTCCTAAAGAAATAAACCGTAAACTAGGCAAAGTAAACCATGACTACTAATCTAACAAATCATCCACACACTACCATAGTATACACTATATTAAAAAATCCTGTACATTACACAAAATTAATAAATGTAAACTAACGCCTGATCTACAAATCGTGCTATCTAAAACTCAACTAGATGGGAGGATGTGCCCCCCCACCCCCAACTAAATATACCAACTCCGGGATCCCACTACAGTGGGGAAAAGGGTACATACCTTTTTGTGACCATACTGGAGTGTAAACGCTCCCAATGCTGCCAGGAACGTTGTACAAAACGTCCACCATTTTTTTACACTAAAACAATTTAGAGAGACATGTCTCTCTTGACACACACTTACATACTACTTCCTGAATTACATTCAGCATTCCGGACGTTGGCATTTCCAGTTTCAATATAATGAAACTCAACATTTTCAACTTTGTGTTTTGAGTTTTTGGGATTCTGGTCTAGGTAATACGGATTTCAATATTGTTAAGTTTTCGTTGTTTTGAAGTAGAGCCATATGCACATACACAGTATATATATATATATATATATATATATATATATATATATATATATATATGTGTGTATGTGTGTGTGTGCGAATATATATATATATATATATATATATATACAGGTAAAGTAGAGATAGATGCACATATGAGTCTATTACTTTTAATATAAAAAACTTTTCATCTAATCAGAAAATATTTACATATTTCATCTAAAACACAGACAGTCAAATGACATTACATCTAAAACTTCATATACAACAAATGTTCATCCCAATCTTCTTTTTTGTGGGGGGGGGGGGTCAAGCCCCTCACCCTGTATACCCTTACTTAAACATTCTAACTCCACAGTTATACAGTTGCAGAGAAAATAGAAAACTCCTCACACAGTAAATCACTGCTGGTACAAAAACACAAAAATCTGAATGAACATAATAATGGACATTAGCAAAGTACAAATACCAATCATCCAAGTTTCAGTGTAATTGTTATGATCCAGAACTATACCAGCACTGATTTTCTATAGCCTTACACATTTTTCTTTCACATGTGATTCTGTCATTTGTGTTTTGTATGTGTTTGTGATGTACACACATGCATGCATATGCAAATATAATTATGCCTGTTAGGCCTGCACAGACTGCTAATGTGGGTAAATCATGGTTTATAAGAATAAGAGGACATGCATTTGTACGTCGGTGAGTTATTTTGTGTGTGTGTGTGTGTGTGTGTGTGTGTGTGTGTGTGTGTGTGTGTGTGTGTGTGTGTGTGTGTGTGTGTGTGTGTATGTGAGCACTGAAAGAGTGCAAATGGATCCATGAGTCTCTGTGTTTGAATGACTACTGTGAATTTAAGTACATACAGTGGATATAACAAGTGTATACACCGCTGCTAAAATGCCAGGGTTTTGTGATGTAAAAAAATGAGACCACAATCAATAATTTCAAAACTTTTCCCACCATTAATGTGACCTATAACCTGTAAAATTCACTTGAAAAGCAAACAAATCTGTTAGGGGAAAAAATATAAAAAGTTAAAAATGTACAATAAACTGGTTGCATAAGTGTGCACACCCTTAAACTAATACTTTGTTGAAGCACCTTTTGATTTAATTACAGCATTCAGTTTTCTTGGGTACACACCTGACGTCAATTAAAGAGACTCTGATTAATCCCAAATAAAGTTCAGTATTCCTAGTAGGATTTTCCTGACATTTACTCAGTTGCCTACTACAGCAAAAGCCATAGTTCACAGAGAGCTTACAAAGCATCAAAGCTATCTCTTTGTTGAAAGGTAACAGGAGAAGGGCACAAAGAAATTTCCACAGCATTGGATATACCATGGAACACAGTCAAAAAGTGGAGAAAATATGAGACAACAGTGACATCGCAAAGAACTGGGCGTCCCTCCAAAATTGATGAAAAAACAAGATGAAAATTGGTCAGGGAGGCTGCCAAGAGACCTACAGGAACACTGAAGGAGCTCCAGGAATTTCTGGCAAGTACTGGTTGTGTACTACATGTGACAACAATCTCCCGTATTCTCCATATGTCTAGGCTATGGGGTAGGATTGTAAGATGGAAGCCTTTTCTTACACAGAAAAACATCCAAGCCCAGCTAAAATTTGCAAAACTACATCATCTCCCAAAAGCATGTGGGCAAATGTGTTATGGTCTGATGAGGCCAAGGCTGAACTTTTTGGACAGAATTCCAAAAAAAGAAGTTATGTCTTACCATAATGTTCTATCTGTATTGTTGATCCTCATTCAATCATTATGTGTGGATATCGGTTCCGACCTCGGAACCGAGTTGGCCATTTTCCAAGCTTGCGTCAGCTACAAACTCTCAAGCTAAAACTCTTACCCAGAATTCCCCTCTCCCTGTTACCTCAGATTGAGTTTGCAAGTCAAAAGAAGGTAGAGGCTACCTCTGGTCAAATGACCTAATAGAACCGGATGGTGAGATCCACTAAAAGCCACAGAAGGGGGAAGGAGGGAAAGTCGTAATGACTGAATGAGAATCAACAATACAGATGGAAAGTTATGGTAAGACAAACTTCTTTATCTGATATTGTTAATCCTCGTTCATTCCTTACGTATGGGACAGAGTCCCCAGCTACCTTTATTCCTGGGAGGCTCTCATGGAAGGACATTCCTGAGCACCATAGAACCAAAAGATGCTCTTCCCCTGGAGGCCAAATCCAATTTGTAATGATTGATGAAGGTATGAGGAGTAGCCCAAGTTGCAGCTGCACAAATGTCATGTAAAGAGGCTCTGGCATGGAAGGCAGCAGAAGCTGTCACCGACCTTGTAGAATGAGCCGTTATGGTAGTAGGTAATGGAATATTATGTTGTCTATAAATGAAGGTCACGCAGTCTTTCAACCATTTAGCCAATGTGACCTTAGCAACAGCACATCCTAATCTAGATCCAGAATAGGCCAAAAATAACTGGTCTGATTTACGAGAGGCCTTAATTCTGTTCAAGTAGAAGCAGATTTGCCTGTGAATATCTAGGGTATGTAGGCAATACTCTCCTTTGCTTGAATGATTGGGGAAGAAAACTGGCAATTCAGTGGTTTGATTAATGGACATTTCAGAGATCACTTTTGGCAGAAAGGAAGGATTCTCAATGACACTCTATTTCTATGAAAAATCAAACATGGACTCTTGATGCATAAGGCTTGAAGCTCAGAGATACATCTGGCAGAAGTATTGGTGACTAAAAACAAGGTTTTCCATGACAAATATTTGAGGTCACAAGAAGAAGCTGGTTCGAAAAGTGGCATTGTCAAAGCTTGTAGGACTAATGACAGGTCCTGTGGTTGAGTAGGTTTTCTAAAAGGGGGTTTTAGATGATTCACACCTTTTATGAAAGTCTTGCATAATTTATGTGACATAAGAGAGGAGTCTTGGACACCATCATGGAAATTAGATAATGCAGCCAAATGAACTCTAATGGTAGAGGCAGATAGATTGGATTGAAGTAGGGTAGCTAGATTCATCATTACTATCGACACTGGTGCTGAAAAAGGACCTACCTGTTTTTCTTTCAGCCAAAAGGTAGATCTTTTCCACTTGTTGAGATATGTAATTCTGGTGGAAGATTTATGAGATGCAATAAGAATGTCATGTACTGGCAAAGAAAGATCATTTTGCCTGGCAATAAAGGGAATTGGAGGAGCCAAGCTGTGAGCTTCAGGCTATTCAAGTTGGGGTAAAACAGATTCTGTGGATGGGAGCTCAACCCTGGGGTTGGATGGAGAATCCACGGTTGATCTAACAGGTGAGGCCAAAGGAAGAGGAACCAAATCTGATGTGGCCAATATGGTACTATGAGGATTACTTTGCACTTCAACCGGCGGGCTTTCTTCAGAAACTCGGGAATGAGGGCGAGAGGTGGAAATGCATAAAGTAGACCCAAGGGCCAATCGTGGACTAGACCGTCCCTGGGTGACTGTCCCCCAGGGGGAATCAGGGCGAAATAATTGCTGCATTTGTAGTTGGTCGGGGACGCAAAGACGTCGCAGCAAAAAAGACCCCAACAGTTGAAAATCTCTGCTGCTATCAAGGGATTCGGGGACCACTCGTGAGGTTGTAGTATACACCTGCTGAGTCTGTGTGCTATCACATTGGAACTCGTGCATTGCTAGAAGAAAATGGTTGGTAGCCATCTCCCAATGCCATATCCTCTTGGCCTCTCGACAGAGTGGGTAAGATTTGGTTCCACCCTGTTTGTTGATGTACAAAATCACCGCCATGTTGTCTGATTGTATTGCAATAGTGCCAGACGGCAGGCTGGGATGGAATGCTTGCAACACCAGAAGCACCGCCCTCAGCTCTAGAACATTTATATGCAGATGGGCCTCCATTTCGGATCAAGTACCTTGGACTGTCTGTCCCTGACATAGCCCCCCCACCCCATCAAGGAGGCGTCCGTGGTCACTGTAGCCTTAGGCTGTTGGGGAGAATGGGCGAGACCATTGTGACAGGTTGTGGGCCATCCACCAATTTAAATCCTGTTTGCACCTGTGAGTTACCCGAATCTTGGCTGAAAGAGGGTACTGAAAGGGATACCATTGGGTGAGCAGTAGCCATTGTAGAAGTCTCATGTGAAACCTGGCCAGGGGGACAATGGTGATGGAGGCTGTCATGGAACCCAACAACTGTAGAACAGAGTGAGCTGTGGATTTCTCCCTTGAAAGGATTGGGATCAGTTGTTGCTTTATCCTTAGAATTCTGTGCTCTGGAGTGGATGCTCTGCAATTCTTTGTATTCAAGATGACCCCTATGAATTCTGTGGACTGAGATGGGGTAAGATTGGATTTTTGCCAGTTTATGGTTATGCCTAGCCTTTCTGCAGAGAGGAGAGAGTATGCCAGGGCTTCTTCCAATAGATGTCTGGTGGGGGCAGCGATGAGCCAGTCGTCTAGGTATGGAAACACCTGGAATCCTTGTAGTCTTAAGTGAGCTGTGATGACTGCCATGCACTTTGTGAATACTCTGGGGGCTGTAGAGAGTCTGAAGGGTGGTACTCTGAACTGGTAGTGGCTGGCTCCCACACAGAAGCGAAGGAATCTTCTTGATGGTCTGTCCACTTTTATGTGGTAGTACGCATCTTGAAGATCTATCAAGCACATCCAATCGTCTTTTTCCAAAAGCGGAAAGATAAACTGTATTGTGACCATCCGGAATTTTTGTACTTTTACAAACTTGTTCAATACACTGAGATCCAAAATTGGTCTCCAGTCCCCGGTTTTCTTTGGCACCAAAAATAGTCCTGAGTAGAATCCGGATCCTATCTGGTCTGGAGGGACTATTTGGATGACTCTTTTTCTTAGCAGTTTTGAAATCTCTACTACTCCTTCTTCCCTTTGACTGGGTGGAATGTCAGGTAAGTTTGTTAGGGGAGTGGGACAAAGGTTGAAGGGAATATGATAACCTCTGGTTATTATCCTTTGTACCCAAGAATCGGTGGTGATGGTTAGCCAGGCAAAAGGGTACAAAGAGAAACGACCCCCCAACCACTTCCAGAGGAAAGCAGTTGGGCCGCTCTTCAGGAGCGCTGGTAGGATTAGCCAGGGAAAAAGTCCCTGGAACCTTGGTAACGCAGACCCCTTCTGCCCCAAAAAGGGCATCTTCCCTGTGTGTTTCCCCCTCTGCCTCTAGGAGAAAACTCGGCCTGTGTGTCACGGAAAGGACCCTGAGACTTTTTGTGCCATATCTTCCCACTCTTCTGGTTTCTGGAGAAAGCCCGTCAAGGGGAAGAATAACAGACACCCACGGCAGAAAGGGTCTTACCGTCCTGTTCACATCTGGCCAGTGTGCTTTTAACCTTGGGTCCAAAGAATGAAGAGGCTTTGATGGGAGCATTGAGAAAGGAAGCCTTGAAGGGTTCTGTGAAATTACACAAGTGCATCCAGGCATGTCATCTCAGAACAATGCCTGAACTTGCTGCTCTAGCTGATCCTTCTGATGCATGAGATATCAGGCGCATGGATCGATTCAGTGGTGGCTAGCTGAGGTGCCACTTTGTCACAGACCTCATCAGACACAGCTCCAGCCAAAGTTTCTGAGAGCTCAGAAATTAAATCTCTTTGAAGCCTGGTAAAGTGTGTCATATAGTTCAGGGACCTGATTGCAAAGGTTATTGATGCAAAAGTATGCTTCCGTATTCTGTTCAGAGCTCGGCAAGCCAGACCAGTTCTTCGGCAGGTGGAGTAACCCAGGAGGTAGGGGGCCGGGCGCAAGAGGCCTGCAGGAACACAGATTCTTCAGAGGTCGGGTTCAATGGCTGCCAGTCACCTCTCTATTTAAGAATTTCAAGAATATCACCAAAGGATACCTCAGAGGATGAGCGAGGGGACCCTTCCCCATCATCAAAGTCTGTGTCTTCGGTAAGGGACTCCTCTGTGGAGTCCATGTGCTTCCTCTTGCACAAGCTCTTTTGATGAACTTCCTCAGAGGGAGAAGCTGGGGAAGACAGCGCAAAAGGGGTCTCCTGTGGTTGTATATTCTGAGGCCCTTGCGCCCAGTGTCCACTAGGAGTTACTTGTGTACATTGTGGTCCAGAGGAGGGCGGGGAGAGTGATAGCACAGGATCACCAACCGACACCAGAGCCTTCTCCATTAGCTGGAAGGCCAGTCCACCTGAAGAGGGGGGAGTGCCCAGGGCAGGGGTCACCCCTCTCTTAAGTGGCTCAGCCTGCTGACTCAGAGTCCCTAAATGGCTGTGAAACACCAAATTACGTACACCACAGCTGACATCCTGGGTCGTAGCAAAACTTTCCTGCCACAAAGGCAACTGCAGCTACTTAGTGAGGTCCATAAAGGGAACCGTAGAGGGGGAAGATTGTGCTGTATCAAGGGGCTTCAAAGGCAATGAAGGAGGAGAATAAGTAGGAGTCTTTTGTAAAGGGTGATCACGTCCCGAGGAAGGATAGGTCCTGGGTGGCGGGATACCTCTGGCCAAAAGCACTTGATCAACAAGATGCAGCACATCATGTTCAGAGAGGCTTCTAGTGAATTTCACGGACATGGCTGAGGGGGAGTCAGATCTATCCAAAGATGGGGCAAGCTCGGTGCCTACCTCGGAGGTCTGCACTGAAAACAGCGAGGCTGTAAAGGACTGAACTACAGATGTCTGCACCGAGGAAATCATTGGTGCCGAAGTCATGGTCTGCACCGACGATAAGGTTGGTACCGAAGTGGTTGTCGGCTCTAAGGCTGGAACTGAAAAAATCGGTGCTGATAACTGAATGGTCAGTGCTGAGAGGGTAGTTGGTGCCGGGTAAGTTGGAGCCAAAAAGGCAATGAGCGTCGAAAAATCCATCAACGTCGTAACAGTCTGCATCGACTGGACAGTCAGTGCCGGCAAAGAAGTCTGAACCGAGGAGCCCCTTGGTACCCATATGGTAAAGGGCACGCTAGTTGGTGTCAAAGTCACAGATGGCACCAATGGCCTCAGTGCCAAAGGTCTAGGTACCAAAAGTGCTGGAGCCGAAGAAGTCAAATCCAAACTGGAAAGCTTAGCTTTCTTGGGTCTTGGTTCCTGGGGGTCCCCAGTAGGGGACGAAGGAAGAGACTTGGCCTTTATATGTTCATCACTCTTTTTCTTATGGGATCTTGGAGGGGTTGAAGCCTCCGACCCAGAAATAGCCTCTGAAAAAGAAGATTTAAGTAGCCCCTTCAATATTAATTTATTTTTCTCTCTCAATCCACGTCCTGTTAGAGAAATTCTTACAAATCCCGCAGGGCAGGTCAACTGTTAAATGAAGCACACCCAAGCAATAGACACACAGGGAATGTGCATCTGAAGTAGGTAATTTATGGCCACAATCTAAACATCTTTTAAATCCTGGACTACCTTTTTTATCTGCCATGTTAGAAAGAAGGAAACCCAGAAAAAATACCAGCAGTGGTATAAGAATTACCCGAATGCAAGAAGGAAAGGGGGTTTACCAACAATGGTAAAAAAGAAATGACCTTGCTGTAAAGGGGAGGAAAGGAATTGAAAAGATTCAAGAAAGGATAGTCACTAAATGCGATAAGGTAAGAGAAAACAAATAACTTTTCTGTGAGAAAAGGCGGTTTTAGAATTTAGTATGAAGAAAAATGTAGTTAGCTCAAGAGAAGTGGCTTGACATGACCGAATGGCGATGCGGCAAACAAAATCTGAGGTAACAGGGAGAGGGGAATTCTGGGTTAGAGTTTTAGCTTGAGAGTTTGTAGCTGACGTGAGCTTGGAAGATGGCCTGCTCGGTTCCGAGGTCGAAACCGATACCCACAAGTAAGGAATGAACAAGGATTAACAACATCAGATGGTACGTTTGATGCAAAAACAACACTTCATATCATCAGAAAAACACCATCCCCACAGTGAAGCATGATGGTGGCACTATCATGCTTTGGGGTTGCTTTTCTTTAGCTGGAACTGGGGCTTTAGTCAAGGTGAAGGGAATTATGAACAGTTCCAAATACCAGTCACTTTTGGCCCAAAACCTTCAGGCGTCTGCTAGAAAGCTGAAGATGAAGAGGAATTTTACCTATCAGCATGACAATGACCCAAAGCATGCATCCAAATCAACAAAAGAATCACTTCACCAGAAGAAAATTACAATTTTGGAATGGCCCAGCCAGAGCCCAGACCTAAATCCAATAGAATATCTGTAGGGTTACCTGAAGAGGGCTGTGCACAAGAGATGCCCTCGCAATCTGACAGATTTGGAGCAGTTTTTCAAGGAAGAGTGGGCAAATATTGCCAAGTCAAGATGTGCCATGATGATAGACTCCTACCCAAGAAGACTGAATGCTGTAATTAAATCAAAAGGTGCTTCAATAAAGTATTAGTTTAAGGGTGTGCACACTTATGCAACCAGCTTATTGTACGTTTTTTTTATTTTTTATATTTTTTCGCCTAACAGAGTTTTGTTTTTCAATTGAATTGTACAGCTTGTAGGTCACATTACAGGTGGGAAAAGTTTAGAAATGATTTATTGTGGTCTCTCTTTTTTTATATCACAAAAAAACTGTCATTTTAACAGGGGTGTGTACACTTTTTATATCCACTGTACATGTGAGTGTGTACTTGGAAAAGGGGGTTCACTGTCTGTATGTGGTTCTCTTAATACCTACTCTGTACTCTACTGTATATTTCTATCTGCACAATGGGGCAATACATAGCCATGCACATTCCTGGGTAATGAGATTTTGCCCTTTTGGGTATATGTATGACTATAGGTTTCAAAATAGTATTGCAACACAACTTGACATGTTTCTGCAAGTTGTGCTGTAGTGCCATTTACTGTGAATACAGGTCTTCATCTTTGTTGCAAATTTAACAGCACTTAAAAATAACAGTTAATTTGAAAATTTTAAACTATATGCAGAAATTATGACATCTTCTTGGAAGAACAGTATTCTATTTGTACTTTAACCCATATTTTGTATATGTTATTGTTTACTCATTCTCTAACACAAACATGTAAGAATTAAAGATAAAACAAAGGAACTCATTGTTTTTATTTTTTCTTCCAAAAGGGCCTGTCAGATTGCCTGTTTGAGGAGCAACCAAGTTTGTGTGTCATCAGCAATGGAGTAGAATGCTTCCAGATACTGAAGAAATTTTACCTTAACAATATCTCAGCGGACTTTCTTGAGAAGCTGAAATACCAGGTAGGCAGTATAACTCCTTGAAAACATTAATGTAATAGCTAATCAAATTCTGTTTTTCCCCATTGATCAAAGCTTCCAGCATGCATTTATCCTTTGTATTCTAACTTCATAGGTAGGTACTAGGCTATCAGCCCAAGGGCCTAAGTAAGCCTAGCCAACTAGGTTCCCTGGCTTATGCCACCCAAGAAAGTCATTGGCAACCTATCTTGTGATGTAGGAATTTATACCTAGTGTAGTGAGCTTAGCTATAATTCCAGAATGGGGGATGGTGTTGAAAGCCTTGGTGAGGTCAAGATAGGCTGTGTGAACCACCTTACCCTCGTCTACAGCTTTGGTGAATGCCTCAAAGAAGTTGATCAGGTTCAGGAGGCATGATCTGCCTTTCACAAACCTGAACTGGGTAGGGTCCAGAGTTTGGAGGTTACCAATGTCTTTGTTGATGAGTTCCATGATGATACATTCCATGGCCTTGCAGACCAGGCTCGTCAGGCTAATTATGGCGATAGTTTCCGGGATCAGTGGTTGCTCCCCCTTTGTGGAATGGTATAACTGTTGCTGTGCGCCATTCAGTGGTCACAAAGGCTGATGTGAGAGTATGATTGAACATGGTGCTTAGGTGGGGAGCCAGTTCAGTCTGAAGAACTCTACTGGGATATAAAATTGCTAGACTCATTCTGTTTTTTTAATATATTAAAATGCTTAAATTATAAGTTCATAACTGTTAGAAAGATTAAATGTGGCTGGAATTATAAATATGATAAAAACAGGTAAATAACTTAAGTATATTAAAATAAACTTGCAAGTGTAATAATTGAAACTGAAGTCCACAATGGATGTAGAAAGATCAGCCAGAAGAGATGCTACTTTCTGGATGCCTGATGAGATGCATCAGAGCTCCATACCCAAATTGTGAAAGGTAGTCAGTCCCAAGGACTCTGGACAAGGTACATAACATATGTGTTGGATGTTTTCAAATGAGTAATTGGACAGCCAGCAGACCATTTAATGATGTCCTAAGATCTGGGTGACATAGGCTGGATACAGACTATGTTCGTCTTGATACATAAGATCAAGAATCTTAGACATATTTGGCAGCAAATGTAGGCAATGCAATGACTCTTAGCAAAGGCACGATATGACATATCTGGGATACCTCATCATACGATTATGCTATGAAATGTTGCACCTACTGTAGGTGTGCCAGGTCACACTCTGAAATCTCAAGGTGAAGGATATTGAGTAGCTTAAGCAAGATAATACCAGAATGTGAATCACCATTCCAAGATCAGATGATGAAATAAAGTTACTAAAGTAATAAATATAAAACATTATCTTTTTCAGTGTGACTGTGATGTATGTTTTCATAACGTTCTCCTGAAAAGAGGACATTTAGTACATTGAGTACAAACACATTTTGTTTGTATGATACAAGGCTTGGGAACCAAGGTTGAAGAGGCGTGTAGAGATTTGTAGGGTTTTAGTATTATTAGGAGATACTGTTAGTTAGTTCTTCATTTGGACTAATATGCAGAAAGTCATTGCAGTGCAGTCCTAACAAGGAAGTACAGACACTCGAGTATGAGTGCCAAAGTCAGGTCAGATATCCAGCATTCCAGAATATTAATTATACAGTTCATGAGGAAAGGAATATGAAGAATATGATTGCAGACGCTACAGACTATTTCAGTTTATCAGAATTGTTATTGGAGACAGTATTTGGATACGGTTGACATCTACCTCCATTGTGCATAATAAAGCATTCTTAAACAAACTACAGTGATTGCAGACTTTATTCTGAAATGTTGTATAAGAAGATCTGGCACATGAGAGAGAGGGTTGTGTTGGGGGGGGTGGAGTTTGCTTGCGTTTCTGCTTTGGAGGTCCCTGATGCTTGGGCAGGTTTTTATTGAGAGCCTCCGCAAATGTAGGTGTGTGTTTTGTGTTTCTATGTGTGTGTTTTGCTGGTGTAGGTTTTGAGGGACTATTTGATGAGTGTGGTGTGGTGTGGTGCAAGTGTTTACCTTCTCCTCTTGACTGTCTAGTCCAGTCTTGGGTGAAGAGAGCTTTGCTTCCAGTTTGGCAATATAAGTGCATCTCTCACAAGTTGTAGTGTTGGGTGGTAGGAGGAAAGGGTTACCTATGTACACGAGGCAATTGTTGCACTGCCCCAAGATGCCCAGATTCATCAGGTAGACAGGAGAAATCACCGGGAGCTGACCCTTAGACATGCCTGGATAGGTGCTTATTTATTAAGTACTAAAAACTGCTTTCCTGTAGACAAGTGAGGAAAGTTGAGTGCTGTAGTAATTTGCAGCGTATGTAGTGCTTACAACGAGTTCTGAACAGTGCGGAGTTCAAAGAAACAGATTTGAGTGCTGAAACTAGAAAACTGGCTAGTTCTAAGAAACAAAATTCAGCTAGAAGACTTCCCTCCAAAACAGAAAGGCTTGGGGGCTCAGAAGCCTACAAACAGTCTAGACCACTTACAGGAAAGGCAAACAAGCTTAAAAAATTTATTTTTTTCTTTACCAGATGCTCTCTTTGTACACAGTAGGAGTGCCTGCAATCAAAATATGATCTCACTGCACTCAGTTGAGTGAGCAGATGAGATGGGTCCAGAAGGAGTATCCAAACACAAACTTACAAGAAGACTCAAAGAAGTCAACCAGGTTAAGCAGGCATGATCTACCTTTCCCAAAACCAGATTGCGTGGGATCTAGACTTTAGAGATTCGTGATGATGCGCTCCACAGCCTTACATGTCAGTTTCATCAGGCTAATGGTGTGACAATTCCGAGGGTCTGTAGTCACTCCCCCTTTATGGAGAGGGATGACTGTAGCAGTGCTGCATTTGGTAGGGACAAAGCCTGAGGTGAGGCTGTGATTGAACAGGGCACACATATGTGGTGCCAGGTCACTTTGTAGTTCATGTAGAACACATCCAGGGATATTGTTGGGTCCAATGGAAGCTATATTCTTGGCATTGGACAATGCAGCTTTAAACTGTGCTGCAGTAATGCTGGGTGCCTCACATTCCTCCAGTATTGTGATTGGTTCTTTGGGGGGGGGGGGGGATAAAGTTGGTACTGAATCTGGTGGCCAGTATGTTGGTAATATCTGTTGGCTCAGCATAGGAGGTACCATTGTGCAGTAACTCGGAGCAAACCTGGATATTGTCATGAGGATTCTTGATATAACTATATAAGGCTTTGTGGTTGTTTTTAGTGTCTGCCACAATTCTGCATTTGTAGCTTGCTTTAGAGGTTTTGATGAGGGATCTCAACTTTTTGTTGAGGCTAATAAGGGAGTTTTTCCAGTCATGGGACTTCACCTTTTTCTGCAACAGTTTCTTCCTTCTGTTGTACAGTTTATTAATGGCAGGGGACTACCAGATTGGCTTCCTTTTTTTGGAGGAGAGTGCTTTGGTTCTGCTGGGTGTGGTTAGTTCCATCCATTTATGTAAGTGTTTGTGCAGTGCATTGGTGTATGATTCAGCAGCCATGCATCTATTTTACATTGACATGGATGCCATGAAGTTAGCCACTTCTGTTTTTAGGAGCCCAAAGTCAGCTTTGGAGAAATGTTTCATGCTGGGTACCTTTGCGGGGGGGTGTGGGTGAGATGTGGATTTCCATGATGATTAGTTTGTGGTTGGATCTAACCAGGGAGGAATTGACTATTGGTGTAGAGCATCAGTTGCCCATGTTAGTAATAACCAGGTCAAGGATGTTGCTTCCTCTAGTGGGGGTAAGAATGAGCTGGTCCAGAGCATTAGAATTTATGAATTCCAGGAAGCATTGGGCCAGTGTATTGGTGGATGAGTAGTTTTCCCAGTTGATGGGAGGGATAGTCATACTTGTACTTGTGGAGTGACCTGTGTGCATGTGTTATGTGTTGGATTCTGGCACCTGATAGACAGCTGACTGTTACCTTCTCCTTATTCAGCCTAGTGAGTGGGACATCAGTGTGCCTCACTATTGAGTCACCTATGATTAGTGTATTGGGCAAGCTGTTTTGCCTTAGGTTGAGGGGCACACTGTGTAGGTGAGCTGTGTGTCTTGTGGTTTGTGCTCTGTTGTGGTGGTCAAGGGCATTTCTGCCTGGGAGGTCTCTGCTGTTTGGGTAGATTTCCATCGAGAGCCTCCATGAAGGTGGGTGTGTGGTTTGTGTTTTTATGTGAGAGCTGTGATGGTGGGTGTTCTGGAGGGCTGTGTGTTGCACATGGTGTGATGCAGGTGCTGACTTTCTCCTCTTGACCAGCTATTCCGGTCTTGGTTTGAGAGTGCTTGGCTTCCAGTTTGATATATAAGTGCATCTCTCACAAGTCTGAGTGTTGGGAGGTAAGAGAAGAGGGTTGTCTGTGTACATGAGGCAGTTGCTACACTGCCTCAGAATGCCCAAGTTTACCAGGTTAATAGGAGAAAGCACAGGGAACTGACCTTTAGACATGCAAGGAGGATTGGTCAATATTACTAAGTACTGGAGCTGTTTCCTTATATATTCCTTTTACAGGAAAAATGTCACTCAAGGTATCTTAGTCTGTACAGAGCACTGCCAAACACTTGAGGGGAAACTAATATGCAAACCCTGAAAATTTAAGGATGTAGTATTTAGGCAGATATTCTGAATCTAGAAAGAAATCAAGCAGTACTTACTGAAAAATAAAGAATTAGCTTGTCAAAAATGATGAAAAGAGGGGAGTCGCATGAATGGCTACTGCCTGGCTACTACTAATGCTGGTGTCAGCACAGCTTCACTCTGGTTAAATACAGTACTCCTTTGCTTCTTCTCTCACCAGAAGCAAAATGTTAGCACCAATCCAAAGAAGAGAATCAGGCCATGGCCTGTTTGGTGACCCACAGTCTTGTCCCAGATGATGCAAGGCTCTGCAGGTTTGTAGTCTTTTTCTGGTAGATGCCTTGAATAGCAACCAGACCAATCCGATACGTTAAGCACAGACACTCACTCTCCAACCAGAAAGGGTGAGGAATCAATGCACTCTGCTCCTACTCTCACCAGGATCAGAATATAAGCACAGATTCCAAGCTGTCACCTATAAAGCAGTTATTAAGCTTTCTGGTGATTAGCAGTCTCCAGGAAATAATGCAACTGCACTCCTTCTCTTACCAGGACAAAACAGAAGCACTAATCTCAAGATATTGAGAGGCAGAATGTGGGCTCTCCAATAACTTGTGGTCTTGCAATAGATGCTTAAAGGTAAGATGAAAAAAATGCTTATTCTAAACACTCCTGTGTGCACTAGAGGAGTTAGATGTGAAAGTAGGTAACTTAAGTTTTACCTGTCTACAAGTTAAGTTTAGTGGAGAGTCACTATTGTTAAAACAGCAAGATAGATTGAAAGGGGGTGATCACTTTTGTATTCTGGTACTATTGAATACAGTAGGATGGCCAATAAATTTAAATAGTTGAAGAGGAGTGATTTCACATAATGATGATTTTGTGCTTACACCAGCCAGTAAAAGCAAGAGAGAAAATGAGATATATGGTCAAATTAACATAAGGGGCAGGCGACAAGAAAGGCAGTGGTGTTTAAGAACATAACAGTAACTAGGTGGGAGGGTGAGAAAAATTTCTGACTCACAAGAGACAGAGCTGCTGTTTTTTTTTCAAGTTTTAATATTCAGTTAAAAGCAGAATACAAGTAAAACACAGTGTAAAGAAAACAAATCACAGTATACAAAGTAGAAAAAAGCAATAAAGTAATGGAAAATACAACAAATAAAAAGCAAACTAACCTTTCCCTCACAGCAAACTGTAGCAGAGTCTGGGTGAGCCTTTCTAGTAAAGCTCTGAAATTTTTATTTTATCACCTGAAATAAAAGATTTAGTTTCTAGCTCCACCCCCTCAGTTCATAGATGATTAACCTTAACTGACCTCTTCTAACTTATGTGTGACTCCTTAACTGACCTGTTCTAATTTCTATCTGACTCGCAAGAAACAGAGCTGTGGTCTCTCCAAGTTTTAATAAGCAGAGTGTGGGTGAGCCTTTTATCCAAATAATTGTAGACAGCAATGATAAATACTTCCAGCATTCAGTAATACTGAAAGTATTAAATTACATCTAAGGAAACAGCTCTATGTAAAGAAGTAGGCAGAGAACTGCTCAAAACTGAAGAAATTATTTTGTAAATTATGACCTGAGGGTCACAGAGTAAATGTAGGAAGTTCAACAGTTAAGATTAATTTTATATATGTACAGACAAGCAAAAAATGTTGAACTATTAATACAGTATTGGATTACTATGTTAGATTCATTAGAGTTTATGACAGAGAGTTTCCTTTTGATTTAATAATGAAGATACAGCCTTTCCATTTCACTGAATACATTATCAGTTCAGTTTCAGACTTGCAAGAATGTATTTAGCAGTAACGTAGGTCTAGTTCACTATAGTACATTATCAGTAGAAACTGAAGAAATGTGCACAGACTGGGATAAATATGCCATTGGAAAAGCAAAATCCAAGTGTAAAACAAAATGACCAATGGATTAACACACTAGCTGAAGATAAAAACTTGTTTTATTACCAAAAAAAATAGGTAAGCACTTTCACGTTTGCTTCATCAGACCATATACACAAAGAGAAGAGCAACCTTTACTTATAGGCAATCCAATTACTAAGCAACCAATCACATGCTAAGGGTCACAGTTAAAGGAGAAAGACATAATAAGACCACAGCTTATGTAAAATTGTATACATATCTGCAGAAACTACATACATAGTACATTATCAGTTTACTTACAGACTTACAAGAGTTTATTGACAGCATATGTTTATTTCATGCAGACAAATGTAACTAAAGTCAGGACAACAAGCAATGCCATCAGTTTATAGTTGTTAAAGCTGCAAATGTTATTTTAAGGGCCTAATACTGCTTTTTTGTGAGTTTGCAAATATTGATACGAAAAGGTACACTGTCAGTTTGGATGCTGAAATAATTTCCAGGTTGATTTTCCAGAATGCATGTTTAAATATAGTCAAAGAAATATTACATTAGCCACCCAGTTTTGCACAGGAGATGGGAAAGGGGAGGTTTGGAAGGCCAAAGTGTAAAATAAACAAGGACATTGGGACTCCAAAGTGGCCCTTCAAAAACATCAGCACTGACTGAAACAGTGCAGAGTAAGGCCTAAACTTGGCAAGAGCTGTGGTGCACAACTTGTGTATCTACAGAAAGACAAGACTTCCAAAGCCAGCTTCAATGTTTGTTTAAATGCGTTTCAGTTATATAAACAAAAGTATTCTTTAGAGTTTAAATGTGTATACAACTGATGCACAGTTATGCAGATTACAGTTAAAGCAAGTATGCAAATGTTTTATGTTTTCAGACAATTGTATAAATGGTACTAGTTTGCAGTTTAAATGTTTCAGTTATCTAAAAATCTTTAAAGTTAAAATGTGTATACAACAGATGCACATTTATACAGATTAGAGTTAAAGCAAGCATATAAATGATTTTATGTTTTCAGACAATTATATAACAGTACTAGATTTCAGTTTATTTTTGTTCAGACAAAACTGACAGGAAAAAAGGTATTTCTCTGGTAATAGTTTAGTTTCCAGAGTAGAACATTTACCAGATTTCAGTTTGTTTTTATCTGGTTCAGATACTGAAAAAAGTATTCCTTTATTAATAGTTTAGTTTCTAGAATATAATATATCCAGATTATGCTTTTTTCTGTGTTTTGGTAACACTGGCAGAAAGGGTATTCCTTTGGTATTAGTTTAGTTAGTTTCCAGAATATAGCATTTATACACAGCTGTTTTAGATGTTCTGTATAAATATGTATCACTTTAGTGTAAATTTCAGTCAGGTTTCAGAATATGGCATTCATACTCAGTTATGAGTTCAGTATACTACATTTCAGTCAGATTTCAGAATGTAACATTCATCCTCAGTTATATATTTCTAGTAGCATTACTAGACTGTTTACAACATGCAGTTACATCACACTTCACATTATCCAGTCATTAGTTAAGGATAAAGTGATAGAATTATTTGTAACAGGCTTATTAAGATGAGCTATCTAATGAATAAGTAGTAATAGTTTAATATACTCAGGACATAATAGGTCAGGCTTAATTTGTTAATTAATTTACAGAATACAGTGCACCTTACAGATTAATTCTTGTACATTAGACAAAGTTAAAACAATGCTGACAGTGTATGCAAAGGTATAGATCTTAAATAAAGAAAGCATAGGCTTTAACATTTACAGAAACAAGTTAATGCAGTAAATGTATTTTATTTTTTTTATTTTATTTTACATTTGTTTACTGGGTAGTGTCCAACTGGTACATGAACCCATTTGCAGTGGAGACCTGGGAAGAAAAGCTCCAGAAATACATTGCAAATGATTTACAGAGACATGACGAAAAACAAAGCTAGAAACAAAGCATTACTTATAGTTAGGGTACACCCTAAGCATTGTAGAATACATTACATAAAAATTTACAGAGATGACGAAAATAAAAGTAAGCATTATTTAAATAGTTAAAGATACATCCTAAGCAAATATACATTAATCAGTATTGAGGTATAATACTTAATAATTTTTTTAAAAGTTTTGAACAGAAAATAGGGGAGAGTAATCTCATAGGATAGAGTTTATGCTTGTGATGTAGTGCTGCAATGTAGCCTATTGAGAAAAACAGAAGAGGTGAGGGCAGAGAGAAGTGAGATTAGTCTGGAGATGTGCAGGAACATAGCTATTGTTTAGAGAAATATTATTTTAGTAGATGTTTGAAATTGTGATTATCAGGATCAGTTAGAATATACTGTGGACGAGAATTCCAGGTTTTGACTATTTTAAAGGAATATAAGGTGTCTCCGTGAAAGCTGAGAAATGTAGTTATATTAAGCATTAATTTGTCAGATGATCTGAAGGACCTAAGTTTAGTATATGGCTGGACAACATCAGAGAGAGCAGGGCAATAGTTAGGTTTTTAGGTGACACTATAAGCAATTATTAGCTGGTTGAGAGATAATAAGTTGGGAAGTTCAATCCAGTTAAGATGGTGAAGAGCAGTGCAGTGATGTGATTTATGAGGTTCGTTTGCAGCGAATTTGGCAGTTTTATTGTAACAAGTTTCAAAGGTGTGAAAATCTTATTTACATAGGTTTGAAAAGATTTGGGAACAGTAAAGTAGGATGGATAGGAGGTGGGATCTAGCTGTTGATATTCTGGCATAGTTAGGTAGGGTTTTGCCCTATAGATTGCACCAAGTTTTACATGGACTATTTTGATTGTTAGTGCTATACATTTGTCGAATTTTCAACAGTTGTCTATTGTGACACCTAGAAGTTTAGTTTGCTTGACTGGTTCGATTTTTGTTCCATTGGAGGAATAGATGGCAAGATGAGATGGGGTTTTTTTTGCACTAGTAGAACTGAAGAAAATAAGCTTAGTTTTGTTGGGGTTTAACATGAGTTGATGGTTGGATAGGCAGTTTTTGTGTTTTCTCCTGTAGTTCCTTTATGGAGGGAGAGAAGCAGATGAGAGAGGCATCATCAGCATATTGAAAGATAGAAGTGAGTTTAGTGTAGTTACTGACATTATTGGTAAATATGATAGAAAGAAGAGGGCCGAGTATGGCATCTTTGGGACTCCGGTAGTAACAGGTAAAAGGAGAGAGAGTTTATTATCCCATTTGGTGGCTTGTTGATGGTTAGAGAGATAGCTATGAAACCAGGTTGGAGATGTGCTGAGATTATAAGAGGTGAGCTTATTGAGGAGTATTTCATATGAGTTAGTGTTGAAAGCTTTGGTCATATCAAGGAAGGCTGCAGAGACGAGTTGTCCATTCTTTCTGAGGAGATTAAAAATATTTGTGAAGCTTATGACAGCAGTATTAGTACTTTGTCTAGGTCCGAAACCATGTTGAGTATTGGATAAAAGGGTGTTCTTACAGAGGTGATCAAGGATTTGTTGATGAATGCATTTTTCAAAGGTTTTGGATAATGGAGAGAGAATGGAGATTGGTCTGTAATTAGAAAGGTCAGTGGAAGGGCCACCTTTATGGAGGGGTGTGATATGGGATATTTTCTAGAAGAACATACTGTTCAGACACAGAGCAATTGATTGGAATAGATGTGGAGTAGGAGATGGTTGCAGTGGCATGTTTCAGACATTTGTTGGTAGTTGGTCAGCGTGCAGGCCTGTAATTTAATCAGGAGCTTTCTTATGTAACTAATTTGGATTGGCTTAAGAGTGAAATAGTTAGGGTTATATTCAAAGGTGTTGGGTGTAGATAGGGGAGCATTTGTACTGTTATTTAGCAAGGAAGCTATAGAGTTAATGAGGTGGATATTGAATTGAGTAGCTATACACTCAGTCATGTTTTTGGTTGATGATGCAGGGTAGTAGGTTTTCTGGGTTTAGGAGGTAGTTAACGGCTTGCCAGAATTTCTAAGAGTTGTTTTGGTGTTTTTGCTGATGTTTGAAAGTATGTTTTCTTTTCTTTTATGATTTGTTTTTTGGCTTGATTTCTTAGCTATTTGTAGGAAGTTACTTTGTTTCTATCGTTATGATAGAGTCCAGGCTCTATCCCTTTTCTTGAGGAGCAGTTTAGTCTCTTTAGATAACCACAATAGTTGTTTGGATTTGGTGTGAATTTTTCTAATGGGAGCTTAGCTGTTAAGAATTTCAAGGAATGCCTTATTAAAATATTGTACACTGAGTTCTAACTGCAGGAAGTTTAAAGGTGACCAGTCATATTGCTATAGTAATGTATTGAAAATAGAGGGGGAGAAATTTTTTGCTGTTGTTGTGGATGTGTTTATATGAGATGTTGCTAACTGTGTGTATCTTTTTTCTAAGAAGAAAGGTTGGAGAGTGATCACTCAGGGTATCTGGAAGGCAGCCAGCTTTTGTAATCTATATTGGTATTATTTATCAAAATCCAGTCTAGTATCGATTGCTTTTTGGAGTGTTTATCTGTATGTGTGGAATAGTTAATGGTTTGACAGAAGCTGTAGAAGTTTATAAAGTTAGTGGAAGTTTTGGAGGAACATGTAAACCAGTCTAGGTTGAAGTCTCCTAGAATTATTGTTTCTTGAGAGAAGTTGGTAGAAGCCCAGCAAAGAATATTTTCTATGGTAGGGAGGTTGTTAGTGGGGGGAAGATATATGGCAATAAGAAGGGTCTATATCACATTGTCAAATTCACAGGAGTTTGAACGATGTAATATTGAACCATTAAGTTCGAAACCAAAAAAAGAACTAACACACAGAACAGCGATTTTTTTCCCAGGGAAAAAAAAACACTTTTCTAGTACAAAAAACCCCAAAACATATACACTTTAAACTTTAATGTGGAGGCGAAGCCCCCCACACCCCCCAACGTGGGGGGGCTTTGCTCCACACACCCCCAACGTGGGGGCTGTGCCCCCCACACCCCCCTACTTAAATATACCAACTCCGAGATCTCACCACAGTGGGGTAAATAGCAAAGCCATGAAAACTGACCACCAATTTTTTCCCTGGGAAAAAAATCGGTGTTCTGTGGCTTTGCTGTTGTCGTATTTCAAACATATGGGTTCAATATTACAATGTTCGGACTCCTGTGAGTTCGACGTTGTAATATAGACCCAATATGAATTATAGACTTACAGGAGTTGAATTCTAGATGTCTAGTTATTATCAGAGTTGGGGAGGTCTGGAGGGGTGGAGTTTAGTCACACCAGTTTGAGTGAGTCTTTAAACATGTTAGCAATACCACCACCCTGCTTGGCTAACCTGTCTAACCTGATTATGCTGTAAACATTGGGAAGTATTTCCTCATTTTTTTATATGGGGCTTTAGCCAGGTTTCAGTTATCATGACTATGTCTAGGAAGTATAGGGTGAGGGTAGCATGGAATTCCTGAACTTTGTTTATTATGCTTCTAAGGTTGAAATTGGTTATGAATAAATCAGAGTGGCATCTTTTTGGTGGCGGATAGACGAACAAGGAATTGGGAGGGGGTAAGATTAGCTGGGTGAGGTGTGGATAAGGGTGAGGCTTCGGTTGCTGGGGGTGTGGTAAGTGTGAGGCCTAGGTTAGGGTGAGTGTCAGCTTGGAGTTTTATCTTGGTGAGAGAGTGCAGGAGAAGGAGCCTTAATTTAGATAGCAGTCTGTGATATTTGTATAGGCTGCAAACTGAGGTGTGAGTGTGAATATGGCTAAAAGTAAATAGTGTTTTGGAAGAATTGAAAAGCTGAGGGGTGATGTGGAAAGTTAAGTTACACTGATGAAGGTTAAATTTGGAAGGTAGAGTTGGAGAAGAATGGTTTGTAATGTGGTATGAATGGTAAGAGGTGGTATGGAAAGCTAGAGTAAGAAGACATAGAAAGGGGGTATTATTTTGATAGCTTTTAACTGTGACATATTAAGGTAGCTATATTTGGTGTTATAAATAGTCTATGAAGGAGTGGGTGGGTAGAAGAAGGCTATGTGTTGAGAAGCATCAGGTAGTTGAATGGAAGAGAAAGAGAATAAGGTAGGTTACTTTAAGAGGGTGGAGTATTAAGAGATAGAATGGGGTATGGGAGTAGATAATGGTGAGAGGTGAGGTGAGCAAAGGATGTGGTCAGGATAGGTATAAATTTAAGGATGGTGGGGGTGGGTTGGAATAGGGGTAAGGTAAAAGAGTGGAGTGAGCCCGGAGAGAAGCGGAGGGTGAACCAAGCGGGTTAAGCCCACACACATGGTCCTGGCCATGTGTTTTGAAGTGAAAAAATCAGTTTGGCTGAAATTAAAGGTCAGTATTTTCGCACCCTTAAGCTGATATCTAAGGAGCGCATTGCCAACTTAAGGGGATTTATTATGTATTTATTTTTTATGCTTGTAATTTGACCAGAGAAATCCAGAAACAGGTGGGTGTGAGAAGGGAGAGGGAAAAAGAAGAAAGTCCAGATCTAGTAGTTGCAATAATGGCTAGCATCAGGTACTTCAGGCAGTTAGTCACAAAATGTAGCATGTAGGATAAAAGGGAGCAGCAGAAGAACTTGGTAGTGTGCAAGCCTTAAAGTATTTTATTTACTAGCCATTAAAACAGGTCAGAAGTAAAACTATACTATTTTGTCTCGATTGTTTGTATTCACAGTGAGACATGTACTGTACTGGAGAGTTTCAGTTGTTAATCATGCTGGCACAATACTCTTGATCAGGGATAATTCAGATGTTTCGGCCTGCAGATTCTTTAAAGGGAGGCGACTTACTTTTACTGCTACTGTAAACAGAGACCAAAAGGATGAGGTAAGAAAAATGATAGTCTACAATAATTATGCTTCAGGATACATATATTATAGATGAAAAACGTGTTTACCAATTAACATGTTAAAGAATTGCCAAGTTGTACTGATAAAGTTAAGAGACTTCAATCCAAACAGACCAGAAATGCTCAAGTGTTACCTAGTGGTCAAAATTAAAACTGCAAGTCTATTTACCAGATAAAAAAAAATATTTTATATTAGTTCTAGTGATCATTATAGTATTCTTTACAGACCATATTAATACATTTATAAAGTAATTACAGAAGTAAATCCCATTTCAGTAATTTCAGAGGCAATTGTTATGAAATAAATTCTACATAAATACAGTTAGCAGAACTGACCTTGCATAGGCCTGAAAATGTAAGGTTAGGCCTGTCTCTTCATTTTATATTTCATTAAAGTAACTCCAGAAAGCGATAACTGTGTGTGTTCATATATCTCAACAGGAGTTGAAAATCTAGAAATTCAACCATAATAAAACAGGCTGTCACAGTTTGCATACAGTTTCAGTGAATGCACTTTCAATCAGTGAAAATAACCTTCAGTCAAGAATACTGATGAGACCAGAATGTGCTGCCCATCAGGTACAAACATGTTTGTATGCTACAAGGCTTGGGAACCAAGGTTGAAGATGAGTGTAGAGATTTTCAGGGTTTTGGTATTATTAGCAGATACTTCAGAAGCAGTTAGTTCGTTTGGACTGATATGCAGAAAGTCACTGCAATGCAGAAAGTCATTGCAATGCAGCCCACAGAAGGCAACACAGTTACTCAAGTATGAGTACAAAAATCAGGTCAAATATTCAGCATTCCAGAATATTATACTATTCAGGAGGAAAGGAATATGAAGAATATGAGTTCAGAAACTACAGACTATTTCAGAGGTTCTTCATGTTTCACTGTTGAAGTCATCACATCTGGGTTATCTGCCTGCAGGTTAGCCCTCAGCAGGCCTGAATACCACAGTCTTCGGATTTCTGCGTCGGATGCTGTCACTTCTTCCATGATGTCAGGTCGTCAGGGGTATAAAACATGCAGCCGACACCATTACATCAGTCTTTCTTGCCATGCAGTGCCCGAAGCAGAAGCAAGTTCGCAAGTGCCAGTTGGCCGTCTCCTGAAATTTTTGTTTTTGAGTTTCAGACCCAAAGTCTTCAAAAACGATAAGTACCCCGTTGGGTATCCTTTTTCTTGCATTAACCAATGTCAGAAAAAGTTAACAATTGTCTTGCCTGTGGAAAGCAAATACCTCAGAGATTTTCATTCTTATTGCAGCCCTTGTTTAGGGCCAGATCACGACATCCCTCGCTGTCAGTTTTGTGCCTTGTTCAATGCCCAAACTATTCGTTGTTGGGCTATTTTTGTAGCAAAATACTTTCGTTCTTGATCTCTGTACTCCAAAATGGCTTCATTAAGCCATCCGACTACCGATCTTCTGAAAAAACGTAAGGCTAAAAACAGAGATCGCATAGGTCCAAAACCGCTGACAACACTTCCGTTAAGCTAGTCGCCAGTCTGTTGGTACACAGTGAGGTGCTTTTGCAGCCCCTGATACCCGCTACTTCAGATTCACAAGCCTATACTGACACCCATTCGGAGTCTGGTATGCCGCGAGATGCTTCTTCGACTACGGAACCTGCAGAAGTGTCTACCTTGGATGGGTCCGGAGCCGCTGTGCAGGCACCAGCTTCTGAGGGTGTATTCAGGCCTACAGACATTCATATTAAACCGATGCCATAGTTTCCATCCAGAAGTTCTGAATTCCTCAGGTCAAAAACTCGCACTACACCTAGAAAACCGATGACCAAACCACAGGCTCAGGCCCATATGCCTCAAAAACAAATGCTTAGAATGGCTGAAGACCTTATTACCTTAATTAGAGGAAGCCAGCCTTCCCCCTCTAAGAGACCTAGAACTGATTTTCTTTCTGATTCTTCTGATCAGGAATATGATATCTCTGCTCCTTCTGATTACCAGGATTTGCAATATCTACTTATGAGGATTCTGATGCAGAGGATTCCATTCCCTCTGCTTCCCCTCCAGAAGATTTTTCTTTTGGTGAAACCTCTCATACTCTTAGGGAGTATTTCCGCTGGGAAAGCCAGGATTATTCTGAGTCCAAAAAGAAACTTAGGGAATTCTTACTCATGCTTCAACACAGACCTTTAGCTATCCCTCCTGTTCTGGACATTGTAGATGATGCTTTCTTGGAATCTAGCCTTACCCCAGACACTTTATGTCCAGTTCCCAGAAAACCTGACAGGTACTACAGAGTACCTGACTCTCACAAGTTCCTCTTCAAGAATCCTTCTGTGGATCCAGAGACCATTTCCCAAGGACCAAAAGGCATTTAAGGCTATTGCTGCCAAAAATCCTACCCCTTCTGATAAAGATTCTAGAGCCTTAGACAGATGGGGTAAGAAGGTATACACTTCTGCTACTTTGGGCACTAGGGCTTTAAATTGCCAGTTTCATATGTTAAAGTATCAGCAGCATATTATGGGACTAATTAAACAGAAAATTATGTTGATTCCTGACTGTGCTGAACACAAAGACTTGCAAGATTTAATGCATTTTGCAGAACAAGTTGGTAAACATACTTTGCAATGTGGTTTTGATGCTTTAGAAGCATCTTGCAGGGCTGCTGTCACTGGGTCTGTACTTAGAAGGCATGCTTGGCTTAAGGAACAAAACTTGCCAGATCATGTTAAAGCTAAATTACTGGATGCTCCCTTAAACCAAGACCGCCTTTTTGGCAACATAGCAGAAGAAGTCCTCAAAAGGATGGAGGAAAAAGCTAAATCTATGCAAACTGTTAAAGATTTCCTACAAGCACAGCCTCCCCAATTCAGTAGGCATTGGCCTTCAAAGAACTGGTCTTTTCCAGTCCCTTCCATGCCTTCTCAGTCCAAACCCAGGAACAGCAAACCACCAAAGCTACAGTCTCAGGCTATGCACAGATCTAAGCAGTGGGGGGCTCCCACTTCCAAAGCAGGGAGTAGTAAGCCACCCCCCCTATGAAAAAATGGCACAATGACTTAACCTTAACCCTTCCAAGCCCTGCTCAACTACCTGCTCTCTTAGGAGGAAAGCTCGCCCTGCATGGAAAAAACTGGGAACTTATTACCCAGGACAAGTGGGTTTTGAACATAGTTTCCCAAGGATACAGATTCCACTTCCACACACTACCAACCCCAAATGGTTGACCAGATCTACCCCCAAATCAGTGGGTGGAGGCGCAACAGCAGGTTCTCTCTCTTCTCAGTATCAGGGCTATTCAACCTGTCCCAGCAGAACAAAGGGGACATGGTTTTTATTCAAGACTTTTTCTGGTACCCAGAAAAGACAACTCCTGGCGTACTGTCCTGGACCTCTCTATTCTCAACACATTTCTGGTGGTTCCAAAATTCAAAATGTTAACTCTTCAACAGCTTCGTCCTATGGTAGCCAAGGATACCTGGCTGGCAACCCTAGACTTAAAGGAAGCTTACCTGCACATCCCAATAAGAGGATCCTGCAGACAATACCTACGTTTCAGGGTGGGCTCCATGCACTTTCAGTTCTCTGCACTTCCTTTTGGCTTACCTACTATGCCCAGGGTGTTCACAAAGTGTCTAGCTCCAGCCATTGCATTTTGCAGGCAGAGAAGTATTCAAATTTACTCATACTTGGACGATTGTCTGATTCAGGCAGAAAGCCAGGACTTGCTATTACAACACCTGGCATTCGTAAAGAAACTTCTAACCTGAATGGGGTACACCATCAACGAAAAGAAGTTTCACCTAGTACCCTGCCAACAGATTGTATTCCTGGGAGCAAGCTTGAACACAACTTCCCAGATGGCATTCCTCACTCCAGAGAAACAAGTTTATTTGACAACCTACTTCAAACTATTGGCCACAAAAACCCAGCTATCTGCAAGGACAATACTGCAAGCTCTGGGGTTCATGGCCTCTTGCATTCTGCTAATTCCATGTGCAAGACTGCATATGAGGAAACTCCAATGGTATTTAAAAAGCCTATGGAGTCAACAATGTCAGGACCTGGAAACAATGATTCCTATCATTCCTTGTATAAGGACAGAGTTTCTTTGATGGGCAGGGCCTGCTACCACAACAAGGGACTCCCTTTCACTCTACCCCCTGCCACCCAAACCCTAACAGATGCATCAGACTATGCATGGGGGGCTCACATGGCAAGGCAGTGCATTCAGGGCAAATGGAACCTGAGACAGATGCACCTGCATATCAATCCAAAAGAAGTGTTATCTGTACAGAATGCTCTGACAGCCTTCAAAGACCGTACTCTTCCAGGACAACTATTGGTAAAGACAGACAACACCACAGTTATGTGGTACATAAACAAGCAGGGGGGAACCCACTAGTACCCTGTCTGCAGACTAGCCATGGCTCTGTGGAACACAGCCTTGAGCTGCCAAGTACTCCTACAAGCACAATTCTTGACAGGCAAATGAAATTCACTGGCAGATGACTTAAGCAGAAATCTCATGGACCCACACAAATGGAAACTAAGAACCCAAAATATTCAACCTCTTGAGGAACAAATGGGGGACTCCAGAGGTAGACTTGTTTGCATCCCCTCAGAACTACCAATTGAACAAATTCTGCACAAGAACTCCCCACAGTCAAGCTTGGGAAGTGGATGCCCTGTACTTTACCTGGGAAAGCCTCTCAGTTTATGCCTTTCCCTCTGTGCCTCTCCTCTCTAAGGTTCTACTAAAGATCAAACAGGACAAGCCAAGGACAATTGTGATTGCACCAGACTAGCCACTGGTACCCCCCCTTGCGCAGTATGACACTGCTACAACCATGGTACCTGCCTCAGACCCCTTCCCTGCTGTCCCAGCAGGCGGGCCAGATTCTGCACCCTCAGCTTCAAACCCTGAACCTTGCAGCCTGGCTAATTGCTTGAGCTCTCCTCTAGCATCCCTCAGTAAGCAGGTGCTGGATGTCATTCTGCAGGCAAGGAGGCCTAGTACTAGAAAATCCTATGCTGAAAAGTGGAAAAGGTATTATTCCTGGAGCCAGGCTCAGGGGAGGGGCACAACGGTGCCCAACCTACCTCATATTCTAGAGTACTTAACAGAAATGCTCCACAAGGGCCTATCCTTCTCATCAATAAAATTCATGCCTCTGCCATTTCAGCACATTATAACACTTAGCCACCCCTCTACTCTCACCCCTTGCTAAAACAATTCCTTAGAGGGGCCACAAATTTAAGACCCCCCCAGGAGAGCTGCAACTCCAGCCTGGGACCTTAACTTTGTGTTGGAAAAGCTCACTTTTCCCCCTTTGAGCCAGCTGCAACAGCAGAGTTGAAATTTCTTTCTTGGAAAACAGCCTTCCTTCTAGCTATCACTTCAGCAAGAAGACTGTCTGAATTACAGGCCCTCATGGCAGTGGAAGCCTTCATTATCTTCCATGCGGACAGCGTTTCCCTCAGGACTAATCCTTCCTTATGCCCAAGGTGGTGTCTAGTGTGGCCTTAAATCAGTCCATTCATCTGCCTACTTTTTTCCCTAATCCGCAAAACAAAGGGGAATGAATACTGCATTCTGTGAACGTGCACAGGCAACTTAGATTTTATTTGGACAGGACTAAGCCTCAGAAAAAATCTGAACAGCTTTTAGTTGGCTTTGCTGCAGGGGCAGAGGGGAAGGTCATTTCAAAGCAAACCATTTCCAAATGGATAGCCCATTGCATTCATTTCTGCTGCAAGCACCATGGAAAAACCTACCCCACAGGGGATAAGATCACATTCCACCAGGGCTGCATCTACCTCTAAGGCATTTCTCAGAAGAGTCCCTACCAGGGACATCCTAGAAGCTGCTACCTGGAGCTCTGTACATAGCTTCACCAAGCATTACCACATGCCTATCTTTTCTAAATAAAGAGCTGGATTTGCCACAGCAGTCTTGCAGGGCTTAATAGCTGGCCCTAATGCTCTTTAACTACCTCCTCCCTTCCTTAGTTTTGGGAATCAACCCAAATGTGATGACTGCAACAGTGAAACACGAAGAACATAGTACAGTTGTGTACACTTACCATAAATGTAGATGTTCAAGTGTAATCACTGTTGCAGTCCTGGTTACCCACCTTCCAGCCCCCTGACTTCTCTTGGCTCTACCTTTCCTTCTTGTTTGATATATTTATTTTTTGTTGTGTACTTGCTTTTTGATGGGGGTGTACCATACCATATAATTGCTTCCTATTGTGGGGGCACCTGACATCTGGGACAAGAAAAATGTAATGGCGTCGGCTGCATGTTTTATACCCCTGACAACCTGACATTATGGAAGAAGCGACAGCATCCGACACAGAAATCCGAAGACTCTCTTATTCAAGCCATCTGAGGGCTACCTGCAAGCAGATAACCCAAATATGATGACTGCAACAGTGAATACACTCACATCTACATTTATGGTAAGTGTACACAACTGTACTTATATCAGCACTGTGATTGGAGACAGTATGTGGATATTGTTGACATCTACCTCCACTGTATATAATAAAGTATTCTTAACCAAACTACAGTGTTTGCAGACTTTATTCTGAAATGTACAAGAAGATTTGGCACATAAAGGAGAGGCTGGCACCTGTTCAGCACAGTTCTGGGTAACTAACATATAAAGATAGTCATTCCAGTTATTTCCAGCTCATTCCAGTATTTTATAGTCCTATCAATTCTTACAGAATGTTATAACAATGTCTATTCTAACTTACTTCCATGGTTAACCAACAGCAGCTGCATTACAGAGGTTAGTGATTTATCAAAAAAGATTCAGTAAGTAAAAAAGACAATTCAGTGTGCATCCAGTAAATTGGAGACATGCATGTGCAAACTGGCAGCATTAAATTTCAGTGGCAGCCTTCAGTCTGAAATAGAAATAGGGCTTGGAACAGGAGTTCCACAATATATAAGAATTTATTTATTTTACCTCCACAGACTACAAAAAATAGGGGCCATAATGATTCATTGGGTATTGTTTTGTTGAGATTAAATGAGTCATCAGCAAACTGTCAAGTACTAAAATTACTGCCGTTAAGTAATTTGAAAAGACAAGGTCACTGCGCTCCCCATAATGGGAGCTTCACTCTTATACCAAAATCTTTATACTAACTGACATGACATTACCTTGGAATAGAGAGAAAAACATATGTAACAGCTTTCCTTTGCTTTTTACTTTGAATTAAATGACCTCAAATTCAGTAAACATAGTACTTTCAACAGATCAGGGGCTGACAAACTCAGTTGTCAGCAGCCCATCCATTTGCTGAAACAGGAATGGTACAGTGAATCACTGAAAAATAACATACAGTGACTCATTATATGATTGAAAATAAGAACAGCCATCTGAGGTTAACTGCTGTTACCCATTCTCTGCATCAGCTTTGAAGCTAGAGACACCTTGAACTTCACTTTCCAGATTAAGTAAAATTACTTGGCATAATCTGAACGAGTTAATTATGTAGATGATGCCATTGGCTGTCAATTATTCCTTATTCTAGACATGTAGTTGAAGAATAAGTGTGGACTTGAATCACCTGTGATGCAGGTTTAATAAGAAACGTCTGATTTACTGACTGACAGGCCCAGCAGGGGGAAGAAGTACAGACTGATGGAAATGAAAACTGGATTAGAACAGAAACAAACTGATAACCAACTGATGGAAAGCCAGCTTGTCTTTCTTGATGAGGACTATTGAGCATATGAAATATACAGAAATTCCTAGAGATACCTGGAGGAGACAAAAAGAAGACTTTAACTATAAAGATTACCTCCGTGCGCTCGCAGGATATGTGAATACATGATTTGTTAGCATTAAAATGTCAAGAAAAGGTAAGGAATGATTTGGTAACAGATTAGCATGGAGAATGCCGGACACATACCATACAGAACTTCATTCTTCACAAGGTTTGAGCATGCCCTATGCAGATGGAGCTTGAGATGAGATTCAGTTAATTATTTAATTAAGAAACCCAAACTGAGTGCAACGAGCCAAAACAGGAAACCCAAAGATTAGATCCACTCAGTTTATTGTCAACAGTACCAAAGCATAAACGCCTTTAAATCACACAGCAAATATGCGTTTTCATCCTCAACACTTGGACTTCATCAGATACATAAATTTAAAACCATTCAGCCCTTAAATACCTAAATTAGAATTAATTAACCAATGACATGTTGTTTAAAACATTTAAATGGGCAAACCAGTGTAATCTCTAGGCTCATAAATATTCATGATTCAACATTTCATGTGTTTCCCTTACTACTCAATGCTTCTCTATTTAATTAAATTAAAAAGCTTGAATAAATATACCAAATACATCTATATTAAATAAATAAATAAATACATAAATACATAAAAAACATCCAAAAAGATATTTATGCATGAGTACTCTTCACTTATCAGACCAATGATTGAGTACAACGCCCCATTCGGAATGTACCTTACCCGACACCTGCAGCAGTTGGAAAGACCCCAAAAGTTCCTCACCAAAAGGATAAAGGGGCTCAAACATATGTCATACGATGCCCGACTGAAGAAACTCCAGCTCTATTCAGTCGCATACTGTCTGCTCAGAGGTGATCTGTGCCTGACATACAAGGCCATGTCCAACCCGGAATTAATGGACATGCTCCACCTCAAAAAATCCAAATCCACCAGAGCCACGAGAGCAAGAGACTTAAACTTCAACACGGATATAAATAGGATGTGCTGGAGGGACAGATTCATCACCCAGAGACTCCCTACACTATGGAACAGAATCCCAGTCCATGTGAGGCAGAGCCCCTCACTGACTCTGTTCAAGAGAAATCTTGATGAGTGGATGGGAGATCGTAGGTTTACCCCGGGAATCATCTCTGTATCACTGCTGGACAGAGGCACAGCAAACTAATGGGTATAGTATTCTCATCCTAAGGGGTGGTGAAAGCCACACACACTCTGGCTAGGCTTATAAATGTCCTAGGGCAGATAGCCTAGTATGAACCTATGAACCTATGAATAAAACAACTGCATATAAAATCTCATAGTGGTTGGCGCCCTCTAGTGTCAAAATTAATAATTACCATTAAATTCTATTGGCTCTTAGTTTTAACAATGGTAATATTGTTAAAAAGTCATTAAGACCTGTTGTTTTCCCCGCATCCAGTGTAACTTGCCACCATAATTCTTTACTTTCCAAAATATCCTCCCAGGGACCCCCTCTAATATCCTGCTTAATTTGTTCCAATACTAAAAATTGAAAATTATATCCTATACAACCTCTAGAATGTTTATAAAGTGCATTAGTGTCTTTAGCTTTGGAGATATCGTAGGTATGTTCATATATTCTTTTTCTTAATGTTCTTTCAGTTTTACCTACGTAAAATGATTGACAGTTTTGGCATACCACAAGGTATACCACTCCTCTAGTGTCACAACTGTAAAGACCCTTACTTCTAATCCATCTCTTCCTACTTTCCAAGTAAATTTCATCCTTATTTATAATATAGGGGCATTGGTTGCATCTTCCACATTTATGTGTTCCTGTTCTTCTATTTCCTGTTGGTATTGAATTAATACCTGACCTTTCCAAAATTTTCCTTATACTCTGGGAATTTTTATATATCACCTTTGGACTTATTTTAGATATTTCCTCAATATCTGTAAGTGATAATAATTTATCCCATTCTTTCTGTAGTACATCCCTCACCTTATAATTAGTGGAGTTAAATTCTACCACTAAACCTCTTTGAAACCCATCTGATAGATTTTCGTACTTACATCCTTCCTCTTGATTATTCTACCTTTAATAGGATTAAACCTATCTAATCTACCTTTTTCTACTTCTTTCCTTATTTTATCTACAAAAATTTTGGGGTAACCTCTGTCTAAAAACATTTTCTCTAACAGATCACATTCTTTTGAAAAATCTGTGTCCAGGCTAGTCATTCTAGAACCCCTAACAAATTGCCCCTTTACTATGTTTCTTTTACAGTGTAGGGGATGGGCACTTTCATTATGTAGGAAGGAATTACAAAAAGTACTAGAAAAACACGTTTAAAAAAATTTAAAAGACCAAAATACTACTATACAGATTACCAACGGTTAAGCGCCTTCTTCTTAATTAAGTGATATCATCAGAACTGTAGGAAACATTTGTTTAACCAATAACATACATTTTCTGCTCACACACCCCTAACATTAACCAATCACGATCACGGAAACTACAGAAATCCACCCAAAGTGCTCGTTCATTCATAAAATGTAGTTTAAATACAAGGAACACCATGAAAACGTTCAAAATATTCACAATGAAAAATAAAATAACAAATATATAATAAATAGAATATATTATTCATTTTAAAGTTTGCTTGCCCATTTCTTTAATTCACTGTAAAGTGAAATGTTTTCATTTAATCCAGGTGGGTGCGTAACATCAAGCTTGAGCTGCCAGTGCAGCTGCTTGTTCAACAGTCTTTTATGCCAGTCACTCACAAAAGCTGAAGCATCGACCTGCTCAATAACTGAAAAAGCAAAAACAACAAAATCCACGCATATTGCAGAATGTTTTGCCAGAGCATTTTTAGTGTCTGAGTGCTGAATGCAATAAATTTGTTGGTAGATTCTTCTGTTAAATGCTTTGTCCATTTTGCCTATGCGGAACATAGAACATTAAACACAATGTGCAATATAGACGACCGTTTCACACAAATAATTTAATCTACCACTTTTTCCTTTTTAATAATTTGAAGAATCAGATGATCATAGTATGTTTCAATGTAGTGACACTGCTTGCACCTCCCACATTTTAGTGATATTAGAAAATGTGTCCTTAAGTTCACAAAAAGGTTTCTCTATTAAATTCTTGATATTTAATTTTTTCTTATATGTGAAAGTAGGTGCAATATCAGTAAGCTTCCTTGTGTCTTCATGATGCTGAAAAATATTCCAATTTTTACGAATAATGCTGTCAGTATTTTTCACATCCACTGTATAGTACACCAGGTTGTCCCTGCTGTCATGTAATGAAGTGTGATTGTTATCTAAAACTTGTTCACAGTGAAGCCCATATTTTATAATGGGGCAAACACATTCATCCTTCCTTCCCAAATTTCTTGATGGACGCTGTTCAGCAAAACATCTGGATAGCCACGTTCTTGAAACATGTTCTTTAATAACTGTAATTCACTCAGACATTTATCATCATCTGATGTCAATCTAGAAACTCTTATAAATTGGCTCTTCACTATCCCTTTCTTTTGGTGGTATGGATGACAGTTTGTAAAAAAAAAATAAAATTACAAAATGTAGATTTTCTATAAACTTTTGTTTCCATACCTCCCTGCAGGGACTGTGATATCTCAATGTACAAATAATTCTCTAGATCTTTTTTCACTCTGTATGTAAACTGTAAAAAAATTGTCAAAGCCTCCATCACCTCCAAAAATTTAACAAACTGTCGTTCACTACCATTCCATATAATAAGCAAATCATCTAGGTATCTAAAATACCCAACAAATTTCACAGAGGAGGGTAGTTTGAACACCATATTGAGTTCCCATTTTAGGAGGATGGTGTTTAAGAATATGGGGGTGCAAGCTGCCCCCATAGCCACACCAAGTTTTTGCTTAAAAAACTCCCGATTGAATATAAGGAAATTGTTATTCAATATTAAAGCCATAAATTCCTGCAAAAGATCAGCTTCAGATGTATCAACTTTGCCATATTTTGAGATAATTTCCCCAAACCATGCCAGTCCTTGTTCATGGAGAATAATTAAAAATAAGCTTTTTATGTTGCAAAAACACATTCGTTAATGTCCTTCAGTGTATGATGTTTATCAAGTAGATCCCAAGACGCTTTCACAATATGACGGAAACCCATCAAAATATTCTTAAGTTTGAAGTCAGTGTATTTAGCCAATGGGCTCAGTACATGACTCACAAGCTGCAGCAGTGGGTCTTACTGGTGGATCGTTCAGATTGGAATGAAACTTTGGTATAGCAAAAATCATAGGGATTATTGGATTAGGTACCCTCAGCTAATCGTACAACTCCTGAGAAATAACATCAAAGAGTAAAAACTTGTCAAGGACCACCTTAATACCTCTGTATGTGATGTTAATCTCATTCAAAGACATGGTGGTATAAACATCACTGTCCAAAAGCAAGTTTTACAATCATCCAGAGTAGTCATGGATGTCCATGATTACCAGCCCACCCACATTATCTAGTTTAATACACCTAATGTCATCCCTGGATCTAATAGAGTTCAAAATTGCTCTATCTTGCATGGTAAGATTATGAAAACTGCCATGCCTCCTATGATTAAGGTCTCCTGGAGATCTCTTTTGCATAGTTTTTCAAACATACTGACCACAGGGTGCAAAGGGGGGTTGGCCAAGCTCCTCCTCTTTAAACTTTCTGGATAATACGACTCATCATCATTGTTGGCAAACAAAAATTTTGAAAGTTCAACTTACTAGAAAATATTTTCAAGTCCAGCAAAGTCTCCTCAATCCTGGCTTTTCTTGATGGAATAAAATTAAATCCCCTCTAAAAAATAAATGATGGTAAGCCAGTTCAATCTGCAAATCAATGTACTTGTACATTTTAAAACCAAAAAAGGTGGTTCTATAACTGGAAAAGAACCCTTTCCGTAATTCACCATTGACTGGAATTGTTCTAATTCCCGTTGCTATACTGTTGATTCTTCTTCCATCTCTTGGAGCCACCTCTGGGGTTCACCATCTTCTATTAGTTCCCCACTTGTATTTTAGCCACTCTCTTGGACCTTCATAATTGGGGCTCCCTCAGAGGTACATGCTCATGTAAAGAAGCTTTGTCTTGCTAACTGGCTTGCGACACCTCCTGCTCTTGTTCAGTTGATCTGTACTGCTGTGTTACCCCAGATGAACTAGAGGGGGTAAACTGTCTTATTGTAATCCTTGTTTTCATGTAAAAGCTTTTTCTCTTTCCAATTTTTAACTGAAATAAGCTTAGCTTCAGTGGTCTCAAAAGATTTACGGAACTGAGACTTGTATTTAAAAAAATCAAGCTCTGAAGTAATAGAATCTACTAATTTGTTAATACTCTCCTTGATTTTATTCATACACCTTTCATTATCCCTAACAATCATACGAGTGAATTCTAAACCAATTCTATGCCTTTCATTATCCCTAACAATCATACGGGTGAATTCTAAACCAATTCTATGCCTTTCATTATCCCTAACAATCATACGAGTGAATTCTAAACCAATTCTATGCCTTTCATTATCCCTAACAATCATACGAGTGAATTCTAAACCAATTCTATGCCTTTCATTATCCCTAACAATCATACAAGTGAATTCTAAACCAATTCTATGCCTTTCATTATCCCTAACAATCATGCGAGTGAATTCTAAACCAATTCTATGCCTTTCATTATCCCTAAAAATCATATGAGTGAATTCTAAACCAATTCTATGCCTTTCATTATCCCTAACAATCATACGAGTGAATTCTAAACCAATTCTATGCCTTTCATTATCCCCAACAATCATACGAGTGAATTCTAAACCAATTCTATGCCTTTCATTATCCCTAACAATCATGCGAGTGAATTCTAAACAAATTCTGTCAAAAAAAGTCCAACAGTTCTAAGTGAAAAGTTAACTTCAATACCCTGGGGAAATTTACATATTCTCAATCCCTTTGGAACATGGCCATGTTTAATACTTTCAGTGAGGAACACATTATCTAATTGTAATGACTTGTACTTAAAAAGATTATTTTCCAAGTCACCAATTTGCTCAAATAATGTTAAACAGTAACCCTCATTTGAACAAATATATTCTTTACTGTTAACAGGGTCAACAGCCTCAAGTTAATTGAACGAGTCAACGAAAAATCTTATAAATTGTCACAATGGAAACCAGTACTTGTAGTATTTCACACTCCCTGTGTTTGCAGACTACTTCTGACATTATTTCTGCTGTAGTTCACTCTATTCAACTGTGTCAGGACTTGTTTGAGCTGTTCAATGAGAAGAGTCAAGTTGGCACATTCAGCAGAGGAAAGAACTAGTCCATCATGGAAGGAGTCCTATGTATTGGATGTAGACATGCTCAGTAAGTCCAAAAATAGAAATGTAACCCAGAAACTGAATAGAAATAAATTCCCAGTAAACGTAAATTCAGTAATCTGCTCTAAACATGGTAAACTCTATTTGTCCAGTGTTTATTAGTAAAACATGTTTAAAAAAAAACATTTCAAAGACCTAAAACTACTATACAGATTACCAACAGTTAAGCACTTCCGTCTTAATTTAGTGACATCATCAGAACCATAGGAAACATTCATATAATGAATAAAATACTTTTTTCGCTCACACACTCCTAAAATCAGCCAATCACTATTACAGAAACTACAGGAAACCCACCCAAAGTGCTCATTCATTCATAAAATGTACTTTAAATACAAGGAACACTGTAAAAATGCTCAAAATATTCACAATAAAAATATATATATTTAATAAATAGAATATATTATTCATTTTAAAGTTTGTTTCCCTGTTTCTTTGATTTACTGTCAAACAAAATGTTCTCATTTGATCCAGGTGGTTGTGGAGCTTTGAGCTTGAGCTGCCAGTGCAGCTCTCTGTTCAGCATTCTATTATGCCATTTACTCACAAAAGCTGAACCATTTTATGAATGAACGAGCAGTTTGAGTGGGTTTCTGTAGTTTCTTTGATTGTGATTGGTTAATTTTAGGGGTGCTTGAGCGAAAAATGTATTTTATTGGTTAAATGAATGTTTCCTACGGTTCTGATGATGTTACTATTCAGTTTCTGGGTTACGTTTCAAGACATTAAAAATGGAAGTGGGATCTTTAAAAAAGGTAGTAGCAAATAAAATTGAAAAAAATGAAAATTACAGGAAGAATACATGAAGAATAATGTTTTAGACAAGGAGCGATGTTTAAGGGAAGGCAGGAAATGAGTAATTTATGTAATGTATTGATAATAGTTATACAAAAGAATACATGTTATGTATAATGTTTGTAACTGGGAACATGTTAATATGGTTTGTTTTCTTTTCTATAAATCTGTGTTTGCATATATCTTAAGTAAAAAAATAATATGACATGCTTGAGTTACTCCATGTCTAACTTACCGTAGGTAAATGACCCAGGATAACCATACCATGCACTTGAATGTACTGGAGTCACTGTCCATCCAGCCCAACACCATATTCATGGGTGATTTCAAATATTCCACCATAAACCTCAAGGAAACACAAACATGTCTGGTGGACATCCTCTATAAACAGGCTTTACAAAAAAAGAAGAAACTGTTGTCCAAAGGTAAAAAGGAACAAATTCCAAATTGGAAAAATCCCTCCTGAGCCTCAGGAAGCAAATCAGATCACTAGTGCAAACCTCCAAAGCCAATTATGAATTGAAACTAGCCTCCAAAACAAAGGTAAACCACAAAGCCTTCTTCAGTGATGTCAGGAACTTCCGTGGCAAAGCCCAGATTTGTTCCAAATTAGTACTTACACTAATTCTGTTGACTTAGTCAACCTGCCAGCAGATAGGTTCAGCACAAACTTCACCCCCCTTGTTCCCCCCCAAGGCCCATTTGACATCCCCGATACTTGTCCTGCACCTCACATATCCATAGATCAACTGTTAAAGGCCCTATTCAAGGCAAAGAACACAGCTTCTATGTTACCTGATAGTATCTCAGGCTGTATTCTGCACCATCTCCAGCAAAAACTAGCTTTGCCATTGAGCACCCTATTCACCCATAGCCTAAGTACAGGCTTCATTTCAGCAGAGTGGAGAACTGCCATTGTTATCCCTTTGCACAAAGGTGGTGCCACTACTGGCTGTGGAAACTATCGCCCCATTAGGTTAAACAAGTCTGATCTGTAAAGTCATGGAGCATATTATTATGGCTCTCATAAACAAGGGCATAGGCAATCTCCAAGCACTTGACCCCCACCCAGTTCAGATTCATCAAGGGAAGATCTTGCCTGTTGAACCTGGTTGACTTCTTTGAGACTGTCACCAAGGCCCTGGATGAGGGAAAGTCAGGACACACAGCTTACCTTGACTTGGCCAAGGCCTTTGACACAATCCCCCACTCGGGCATCATCAGAAAGCTAACACAACTTGGCGTACGTCCCTATCTCATCAGGTGGGTTGTTAGTTGGCTCACTGATAGGTCAAAATAGGCACCTCTACCTCCGACAGCAGACATGTCACTAATGGTATTCCGCAGGGATCTGTCCTGGGATCCCTATTGTTTGGCATCTACTTCTCAGAGGTCCAGGCAAAGACAAAAGGCCTGTGGCTGACCAAGTTTGTAGATGACTGTATGTTGGGTGCTGGCATTGACTGCCCAGATTGTTAACATACTGCAAGAAGGTCTCATAGCAACAAATGACTGGTGTCAAAGTCATGGCCTTAAGTTAAATGCAAAAAATGTATTATCATACCATTTGGCAAAAACATGACCTCCACTGATTACCACATCAATGGCAACCCCCTAAGCACACAACCTGTGGTGAGAGATCTGGGTACTGAGGTTGACAACAATCTCACATTTGACCATCATTTAGCGTCAGTGGTCAGAAAAGCCTTTTACTTGGTTCATCTCATAAGTAAAGGGATTGCATCCAGAAAAAAGGAGGTTATTCCCTCCCTGTACTCCTCCCTCAATAAGCCAGAATTAAATACAATGCCCCGTTTAGTATGTACCTCTGCAAACACCTGCACCAGCTGGAAAGGCCACAGAAATACTTCACATAGAGAATCTATGGCCTCCAACATTTGTCCTGTGCAGACAGGCTCAAATCACTATCACTCTACTCGGTATCATATAGATTGCTCGGAGGTGATCCGTGTCTTGACTACAAGGCAATTTCGGACCTTGCCCTACTAGAGATACTCTATATTTGTAAGTCTAACTCCTCATGCAGTACCTGTTCAAAAGGCCTAAATCTAATATACGACATGAACAAAACCTGCTGGAGAGACAAGTCTGTCTCCTAGAGGCTGCCCCATCTCTGGAATAGACTTCTCATACATGTCAAACAGAGTACCTTGCTGACCCTCTTCAAGTGCAACCTTGATGAGTGGATGGGAAACCACAAATTTGTTCCAAGGGTTCCACCTTTATCCCTCATTGATAGGTACTGACTGAAGTTTCTTTTTTGGGGGGATAAACTCTTGGCTAGGCTTGTAAGGGCCTCAGGGCTATTAGCCTACTAATCTCCTATGATCTTATAATCCTATATATACACACAATCATGAACATACAGGCTCAAAGGTTCCTGAAATTTGTCAATAGAAAAACCCTGGAACAGCTAATCTGCACTCCTACTAGGGGTGCAAATATCCCAGATCTGGTACTCACAAATATGAGGGAATGTTGCACCCCCCCCCCAGTGTAATGTCCTCACTGATTAGAGCAATTCATATCACAAATTGGCCACCCTTAAAATAAATATAAAGTCTGAACCCCCCAGCAAACCCCAAAACCTTTAAGAACTTTTCCAAAGCTAACTGTCCGCTATTAAGTGACAGCATTTCTAAATTCCAAGCCCCCCCCCCCCGCACAAAATGCAGAACACTGTGGTCTATGCGGAAGTGTTTACAGAAACCCTGTACAAGCATGTAAATAACTGCACAAAAACAGCAATATCAAACTTGTGACAAATTCCAAAGACAAGCCCCCTTAGTGAACAGCCAGTATAAACAGGTTATACAGCAAAAGAAAGAAAATCCTGTCCAAAAATAGGAAGGGTTGTGCCCAATAGGCAGAAAACTCCCTCTTCAGTTTCATTAAGCAATTCAAGGGAATAATCAAGTCCAGCAAATCCATCTTCAAGGCAGAAATGGCCTCCCAGGCTAAGAATAAGCATAAGGCATGTTACAGTTATGTATGCAACCTTAAGGGGAGTGCTTGAACTAATAGTAAATGGAACTCCCAAACCAAACAGAAGATATAGCAAATTTGCTGGGCAATAAATTTATCTCCAATTTCACTTCGCTGTCGCCCCAGTTACCCCCCCCCCCAGGAATTACCATCTATCGTTTCTCCCCCAATTGTCACTAAAGAACAGGTCTTCACTGCACTCTCCAAAGCTCGAAAGACTGCATTGATGGTTCCTGATAACATCTCAATATGGGTTATAAAATGCTTGAAACACAACATGTCAGGCCCACTAAAATCTCTATTCAACCACAGCCTCGAGACAGGCTTTTTATGGAATGGAGGGCTGCAACGATCATCCCTCTACACAAAGGGGAGATCCAGGGAACTACAGATCCATAAGTTTGACTAATCTTAAATGCAAGGCCACAAAAATAATTATTGTGGACCTCATAGACAAAGACATAGGAAATCTTCATACATTGGATCCAGCCCAGTTCATGTTCATCAAGGGCAGGTCATACCTACTAAACCTGCTGGATGAGGGCAACATGGTGCATATTGCCTATCTCAGCCATTTGACAAAATACCTCACTTAGGTATTAGACAAACTTGCAAATTTAGGCATAAAGCCCTATGTCACCCAATAGTTAGGCAGCTGGCTCATGGATATGACAAGTGAAATTAGAGTGGGCGAATCCACCTCCAGCAATTATACTGTATCTAGTGGTGTCCCACAGGGCTCGGTACTGTGACCCAGAATATATTCCTCTGAAGTCAAGGAAAATATGGAGGTCCTTTGGCTGACCATATTTGCTGATTACTGCAAGTTGGGTGCAATCATTGAATCCCCCAAAGATGTGGATATCCTCCAGGAGGGTCTGAACCAGACAAATAAGTGGTGCTAAAGCCATAGCCTAAAACTCAATGCAAAAATGCATAATTATATCTGTAACAAAAGGAGATACTGCCAGCCCAGCTATCTGGAATTTTGTAAATAATTATATGTCATTTGTGAATATTAATATGATTTATATAGACGTGTGACAGAATGAGATACTGCCAGCCCAGTTGTCTGGAATTTTGTAAGTGGCTGTATGTCATTTGTAAATATCAACATGATTCATATGCCTGTGTTACAAATGTATTAGAAGTGTATGTCATACTGTACAGATGTGTGCTGAAGAGATATTTTGTAAAGTACTGAGCAGAAATATATATACACTATTGTAACTGTTTAGATGTATGCAAAGGGAACAAACACAAGAACTTAACTTCAAAAGAATAGCTGAAAACTTAAATTACTTTATAACCACGTAATAAAAGGACGTTATCTTTCAGTTTCAGTGCAACAGGAGACATAATGTCTAGAACTAGGAGTTTTTTAGATTGTCTTTAAATGTTGAGGAATATAAATTATTTTACGACTTCCACCATTTTCAAAAGATCTAAGGTCTATGTATTTTCACAGGTAGATGCTAAATGCTACAGCTGCATCAGTGGTTTTTCCTGAGATAGTCAGATGGCAATAGGTGATGTCATTCTGCAAGTATCCCAACAGTAATATTTGGGATATTAATTTAAGAACTCAGAGAGAGTGAGAAAGAGAGACAGAAATTGCGTATTTTGTCTTTGACCTGATAAAATCAGCTGGAAAACCCATTCACCACATCTGCCTTGCTGTGTAAATAAGTTAACTTAGGGTACAGTCATTTCTCTTGGATACAGTCAGGAATATAGTGAAGTATAGTGTAGATGTTTTCTTTATTTATTTGAGTGTCCTGCAATGTTGTTTTAAATATTTACTGTGATTTTGAACTCTGATGTAACTGTGATTATTTATGGAGTATTTTCTTGTTCTTTTATTAATTATTATTGAATACATTTAAACTTATCATTGTGGCTGATATTTGTGAGACATATGTAAGTTCTGAGAGTACTTGCATATTTATTTGGTGACACTGTGTAGGCCACTCCTAATAGCCTTGCTCTTGGTCAAACTACCATTTGTATTGACAGTAACATTACACAGTAAGATTGGACACCCTTTGTTAAGGGCCTTAAAGTAGCTGATAAGGAGTGACTGGTGAAAGGGAAACTACCTTATAGTCTGGGCAGAAGAGGGCATAGCTAGTAAACCCATGCCAGCCTTTCCCATGGGGTGTGTGTGTGTGTGTGTGTGTGTGTGTGTGTGTGTGTGTGTGTGTGCACGTGAATCAAACCTTAAAAAGTGTTTGTGTGTGTGTCAGCTACTTCGGCAGGGACACTAAGCACTGGTTGGACAGAGAGGGTGCTGGAGGTCTTGGCCTGGTCACTCAGCTGAGATCTCAACTGTATAGCTGTGCCAGTGGGGAGTCTTACTGGGGATCTGGAGAAACCAGCCCCAGACTGACTGTGGTCTCTGTGTGCTCTTAAGGGAAATTGCACTTTACTGTGTGTGTACTTGTCATCCTCCCAGTGCAAGTCCTCCACTGGTGATAGTGATGAGGATTGAGGCTCCTCGATTACTGTTGCCAGTGGTGGGGTGTCACAATACCCTTTGGGAAGATGACCATCCCTGCAAATTACAACATTGATAAGTCCCCTAATAGAAGACCCAGTGATAAGGGACTTAGGAACTCAGATTGACAATAACCTGAACTTTAATCATCATGTGTCTGTGATAGGGAGAAAAATCCTTCTATGTGGCACAACTTATAAGTAAGAGCATGACATCTAGATCTAAGGAGATCATAGTTCCACTATCCTTATCCCTCATTAGACTAATAATCGAGTTCAGTGCACTCTTCAGCATGTACCAGACCAGCCATTTGCAACAGTTGGAGCGGCCTCAGAGATTTCTCACTAAAAGAATACAGGGTGTAAATAACACATTCTATGCAGACTGCATTAAAGCCTTGCCCCTGTACTAGGTCTCCTACAAGCTACTGAGGGGTGATCTATGCCTAATATGCAAGGCATTCTGTGATCCAGCCCTGATGAATCTTTTGTACATTCACACAACAAACAACACTAGAATAACCCAGTTTAAGGACCTAAACCTCATCTGTGACATAAACAAAAATATGTTGGAAGGACAAGTATGTATCAAAGAGAATACCCATTCTCTGGACCACACTCTCCATTTATGTGAAGCAGAGCTCTTCCTTAAACCTACTCAAATGCAATTTGGATCAATGGATGGGAAATTGCAAATTCACCCTGGCTTATCATCTGTGTCCCATATGGACAGAGGCAGCTTGTAGATACCGTAAGGCACAGGTATGCACCAAATACACTCTAATCCTTGGGCATTGATAATTGGGACAACTGGGCATGAATGACTAGGCTTAAAAGGTTCTAGATCTGTTAGCCTAGTAACCTCCTATGATCCTACGAGCTATATTCAAAACTCAATGTAAAGGCCCAGGATTGGAAATGCTTCAACAAAGCATAGCTATAATCATTGTGGATAGTCTGGACTAGATGCTACTCATCTGAATTCCCACAAACACACATCTTCTGAATTTCTGACTTTTGTACTGGGGATCACTATGAGATATGACAATAGGAATTCACTGCAGCAGGATTATAGGTTTTAGTGCACTAAATACATTTGCACTTGTGCCAACACATGTAAGATGCATGTTTCTTTTGAGTGAAAGTAATGTGTGCTTGTGTGGTTTCGTCTGGGTGCTCCGGTTTCTTCCCACATCCCAAAAACATGCAGTAGGTGGATTGGACACTCTAAATTGGGCCCTAGGGGTGCGTGTGTGTGCCTTCTGTGGAAGGTTGGGCGCTGGGCTGGCAACTCGACACCGTAAAACTCCTCTGCCAGTCATGAGCGGATAGATGATCTGCTGTGGCGACCCCTAACTGGGAAAAGCCGAAAGAAGAAGAAGAAGAAGAATGTGTGCTTGTATGGCTCCATGAAGAAGATCATATTTGGTACTAGAAAGTCCACAGAGCGTATCAAGTAATATCAATTCTTCTAGGTTGTTATGACAAGAAATGCAGATGGCACATCTCTGCACTACTTGTGTTGTCCAAGACTTTCTTTGCCAGTTGTCAGGGAAAACAACATGCAGCCATTTAAGAAATAAACTGGTGTATCTTTATGTAGCATACGATGCATTTCATAACCATCCCATAATCTTTTACAAATTACCTCATCAATACTGTTATCAGAATGAAGACAGCACCACTGACTGTATAAAGCTTTGACTTTTTATCATAATTTTCTAGGGCTGAGTTTAGATCTCTATCTAAGCTACCAATCATGGAAAGATGGTACTGGTGTTCAAAGAACAGGCATTATTTTTCTCTAAACAAATGGGTTCTGTCTAGCTGTTCTAAAACATCAGATAAGCATGACATTTTACTAAGCGTACATCTTTTGCTTTGAAATGACATTTATGATAAAATCTGTAATAATCACAAAGAAGTAGATGCTACAAGTGCAAATCCTACTTTAGCATATGTTGATGTGAGACATATTAAATGTATACCTTGTTCTGTAGCATATTTTGCAGGTTCTATATGTAGTGTGAATAAAGCATCAGAAAAAGCAACTTCTTTATTGATTCCAACCAAAAGAGTTGAGTGCTTTCATCCCTAGTTTATATCACGGGACTTCTTCAGAACTTGGTAAATTGTTCTTATTATTTAGATGTGATTTTACAACTGTGTTTTAGTTCTGAAGAAGTCCCATGATGTAATCTAGGGATGAAACCGCTTAACTCTTTTGGTTGGAATCAATAAAGAAGTTGCTTTTTCTGATGCTTTATTCATTTATATATCCGTTTTTGTGGTTGGTTATTAAGTCGTGTTCTGTATGTACTGTGTCAATCTGGAAAGTCAGATAAACTGCAATGTATGCACACGTAAAATGCATATAATACATGCAAGTTTTTTTAAAAGGAATTCATTCATATATGCATTCATAAATTTAGACAGACTTTTTTTGAAATTTTATTTAAATCAAAGGTCCTTTTTAATGCAATACATTATGGGTACTGTCCATACTTATATCTGAAATACAGATTCAAATTTGCTCTGTGACAGTCAGATTTCTAAATCTTAGGTGATTATGTTAACATTAGCAGCATTATGACAAGGTGCTTTATGTAGGTGATAATTTTTTTTGTAGCAACAGATGCATATTGAGTTTTATTTCCCATATTAAGAACCATTGTAATAATACTCAGCAGCTTACAGAGCTTGCAAATATATCTTACCCAGTGAATTAAAAAAAGAAGTGTGCATTAGATGTTTGTCTAAAAGCCTTTGACACACTTTTATACTTAATGTTTCATTTGCAGTAATAGATGTTATAACCTTTCTTGAAGCTCTAAAAGGCTAACCATATCTTCATGCTGTAACATGTTTTCCATCAGTAATGAAGGTCTAATGGAAGGCCTAGCTGACCCTTTGCTTCTGAAGTTGACTGAAAAACTGTACTTATAGAAAATAATGTAATTACAGTTGTTTCGAAAAAATCCATTTCTGATGCTGAATTTATAAAATGCAATATAAAAATGTCAGATACCATAACATACAACACTGATTGCTTTATGACATTAATAAAATAATGTAACATCTCTTTCTAAAGGGCAGTTAGTTGAATGAGAGCAGAGCTCTTACACAGACTTTTCTACTACACAATACAGTGTATTTCTTTTCACATTATTTATTTATTGATTGATTGTTGCCTGGGTGAGTGGACTGGCACAGGATCCTTTTCAGTCACTTTGCAGGCCACAAAGTTGAGACAAAACAATACAAACATACAGTTTTGCATGAATGCTAATCAGTATATACAGGTAGATATAGATTAAAACTAACATTTCTAACAATATGCATATATATATATATATATATATATATATATGTGTGTGTGTGTGTGTGTGTATGTATGTATATATATATATATATATATATATATATATATATATATATATAGAGAGAGAGAGAGAGAGAGAGAAAGAAAGAGAGATGTATATACAAATTAAGAGAACAAGAGAACATCTTAATCAAAGGTGTCAGTCCATATGGGGAATCAAATAATCAACTATTGTATAATGAAACCTGAAGTAAATCAGCATATATTTCTGCATTTCTGAAATACTTGCATTTGTATTTCTGTTACAAATAAGATTTTAGTTTTCTTTTAAAAAGCAATATGCTATCTAGGTCAGTTAGATATGCCAGGAGATATATTCCATTTTACAGAGGCAAGTTTGTGAAGCGATGGCTGAGGTATACTGTGATTTAAGTCTTAAACTGTAGCTGTCATAAACAGAATCAGCTGTGCTACAAGGAAGTAGTGTGCTAGCCAGAGGAGGGCAGTAGCTCTCTTTGAGAAGTTTGACAGTATGCATGTTCCTTCTAAGAGTGGCTTTAGCAGCAACTGGAAGCCATTTACAATCTGACCATAGTGGCAATGGTGTGCTGAGAGTTTGGCAAGAATTATGAATCTAAGAATCCCATTTTTCTGTGGTCTGAAACAAGGAAATCTTCTGACTAGAGAGAGGGGCTATAGCACAGAGTGCATCCATTTTTCTTGCTTCAAGGGTGAGCAGATACGATATTCTATAGGCAGCTTTCAGTCTTTAGACTTTCACAGTATTTTTTTCTGTGTGGTTATAGAAGGATAATGTGGTGTCGATCTTCACACCTTAGATATTTGTGTTCTTTAGAATAAATAGCAATTAGGAACAAGGATAACAGCTATTTTTTTTATCAGTAAGGTTGTAGACTTGGTGGAGAAATTATGTTGCAAGAATTTAGTTAACCGTAGATTCTTATGGCTGGAAATTTGGGCACTATCATCTGCTTACATGATGACATTTATTTTGGATAAGTCCCAAGGGCAAACTTCTTATATATAATAAAAATAGTAAATGACCAAGAAGAGCCCTGTGAAATGCTATAAGTGTTCTAGTTTGGTATTTGATTCTGTCATCTTTTGATTTCTTTCATCTTGGAAGCCCGTATCTCCATTCTGTTATGAAAATGTTATTTATTTGTGCGTATTTCCTTGTTAATGTAATTATCTGTCCGCTTCTATAGTACATGATTGCATTACTTGCTTTTGTACTCTGCATCTGTATACTGTTTTACTTTAAGTATTAGCTATTGGGCATTTCATGAAAATGGGAAAATGCATCTTGGTAGCCCATTTCAACTTAATAAAATTAAAAATATAAAAAGATACAATTCTATTACATATATTAATACCTTCACTTTAAGGGATTCATGTGTATGTTCTCTGCCTGGTGGGCTGTTCACAATGCTGTTGAGATGAGGATCTTGAAATAAGTCAGTTGCACAAAGTAATCCTGAATTTGGCTAAAATAGTCCATGCAAACCCTCAGGATTGCCATGACCATTCTTATGTGACAGTGGTATCTTCAAAAGTTAAAATAATTATAAGGAGAAGGCAAATTTGGTGGGGGTGAGACTGCATTATTACAATTGTATTAGTATGTAATATGGATGCATACTATTTTGTTTGTGTTGTGTGTATAAGTATGTATGCGTGTATTCATACATATACACACACACACACACACACACACACACACACACACACACACACACACATATATCCATACTGTTGCTCAAAATCATGTTTACTCAAAAGGTAAAAGATCAAGCACACTTTCGCGAAAATGCATTTTTACCGAAAATGCACTTTCGCGAAAGTGCATTTTTACTGAAAATGCACTTTCGCAAAAGATAAGTTAAACAAAAAAAAAAAAAAAAAGGCAACTGAGCGATGGGGGCTGTTGCTTAGATCCTGGTACAGTGGGGATAAGGGATTATTCCCTTTTCCCCACTGTAATACAATCTCAGAGTGAGAATATAAAAGTATGGGGGGTGGGGGTGCAGTCCCCCACATAGGGGTGCAGGGGGGGGTATATAAACGTGATGACATTTATTTATTTTTTTTGTTTTTTATGTTTTTTTTTTTTTGTTTTTCTTTCGCGAAAGTGCATTTTTGGTAGAAAGTGTGCTCGGCCGTTTATGTTTTGAGTAAATGTGATTTCGAGCAATAGTCCTAGATGCATATATATATATATATATATATATATATATATATATATATATATATATATATATATATATTCATATATACACACACACTCACTTGGCTGTGTGCTATTTCATAATGGTGTGTTTTTTTGTATATGGTGTTAAACTACCTTGAAGAGGACTAATTTAGAGTATCGGCTATTAGGAGGACGTACCATATCTAGCCCTACTTTAGAGCCTCGAGATTAAAGCTGAGTACCATCGCTGTGTTGTTTGGAGGTGGCAGCTACAGTCATGTAATAACATTTTGACTTGAGTTTATTCAGATAAATTAAATCACTTAGCCTTCCATGTACTTTAAAAGTCAAAAGGGGAAGAATCTTGGAAACATTATCTAAACAAAACTGGGTGAAATATCTTGCAAGCCCATGATACTCCAAAATCATCACATTCCTGTTTGGCAAGATGTTGGGGTGCATTTATTTATTTATTACTCTACTTGTGCATTTATTTATGTTTGTTAAGTAAGTGAACTTATGTTTCTGGACACTTTACAGCCACAATACAGTCATAGACCATTTGTAGCCCTGTTCTAGTTTAAGCCCTATTCCCAGAAGATTTATTTATTTATTGACATTTGGTGACTGGGAAAGTCAGACTGGATCAGAAACCCATTTCAGCCGAGGCCCGGGAAGAAAAGCTCCACAGTACAAAGTTAGGACAATAAAAGTTAACCACAAAAGGAGTAAAACCAAGCTAAAAGTTAACCACAAAAGGAGTAAAACCAAGCTACCACAAAAAATAATAAAGCCCAGTTTCCGTTGGTCAGTGAAGGCAAACAAGTACTTTGGTGGTCAAGAAGGTGAAACAATATTAGCGCACCACACTTTATTAAACGCTTTTGTCTAAAAGACTTTATCAGAACACAAAAACCATACTGTTCATCCCTTAAATACAAACATTAATGGCCTGAAATCTATCAACCAATTAAGTAATAAAACATTTAAAGAAATACCATATCAATAAAAAAACAACAGACAAAAAACTTTACAAACAACAAACTCTAACAGGAATTTAAGTAAACACCCTTGTTAAGACTCAGTTTCCTATATTTTAAAAAACATTTAATATTTATAGTCTCATTTAACCTGTGTATTTTGTCAGCACCGAGTTAAACTTGCCATAATGTTTCTCTCTGTTCTAAATAATGTTTAAAATCTCCATCCCTCAAATCAACATTACCTATGTCTAAAATAGAAATAATTTTTTATATTTATCACATTCAGAGGAGTGTTTAAACAGAGCATTCCTAGAGTCTTTTAGTTTAATACTATATACGTGTTCCCTTATATGCTCTCGCAAGGTATATGTGGTTATGCCTATGTAAAATGCCAAATACTCATTGCAAAAACTAATATAAACTACTCCCTTAGTCAGACAATTAACATATCCAAGAACCTCCAAAGTTTGTTTGATATGATCCAACATAATGTAAGGTCCCTCATGAATATATCTACCAAAATTGCATTGGCTGCATTTATACATGCCCCTTTTTTGTTAATATTGCGTAAGAGGGAAACCAACAGTATGATCCTTTTCTAACAGTTTATTAATACTGGAATTATTTCCAAAATTTTCCAGTTGTTTTGTATAATACGCTTGACGCCCCAGCTATCCACTGTCATGTCCAAGGAACAAACAATACCCAAATTAACCTTCTTTTCTTTCTTATTAAAATTAACCACCAAGGGAACCCTTAACAAAGGGGGGTACATACATTCCATCTTACTCAAAATATCTTGACATAAATTTTCCAAATATAACCTATCATATCCCCTGTTGGAGAACATTTCAGTGATTAATTCTAGCTCATCCAACAGCTCTTGAGTGTTTAGTTGTCATCCGACATGCTCTAATGTACTGCCCCTTGGGTATTTTTTTCTTAGTATAATCTGGATGATTACTCTTCTAATGTAAGTACCCATTTGTAAAAGTCTTTTTATGATAAATATGACTATGTAACCATTTCTTATTTTCATCCCATCTAAGGGACACATCTAAAAACTCAGTCTTGTAACCACAACCCCCAGCACAAAATTTAAAAAAACAGATAACCTATTAATTTCATCCAAAAAATTAACAGTTTCTTCAGTACCTTCAATAATAAAAAACAAGTCATCAAGAAACCTAGAATAAAAAATTAAATTATACTGTTCCTTCAGATTTAACAATACACTGGTTTCCCACCATGCTATAACTATGTTAGCATAAGCCGGGGCTGCTGATGACCCCCATGGCAATTCCCTTTTTTGTTTATAATAAACCCCATTAAACAAAAAGAAATTGTTATTTAACACTGTTTCTATAAGATTACATACTAAAGTGACTGTTCCTGGATTCATGTCTGAGTAACCAGACAGAAATTCTCTAACCTCTTCAACCCCCTGAATGTGAGAAATACAAGTAAATAAAGATACCACATCAATGGTAAACATAATGTGCCTTGTTACATCAAACTGGAACACCTTGAAAAAATTCTCTCAATTTATTTAAAAAATCCCGAGTCTTTTAAATAACCAGAGCCATTCCCTCAATTATAGAATGTGGAGAAGAAACAATCGGTCTAAATGGAGGGTTTACCAGATCCTTATGGACTTTAGGTATTCCAAATAAAACCCCGACCTTAGGCTTCTCAATTACACAAAATTCATACATTTTTAGATCCATTTCCCCATTCATAATTGCATCATACAAAAAAGAATAAATATGTTGATAACTACAGGAAATACACACTCCCCGGGATTCATGAAGCTCGGCGCACAGACGGCGTTAGCCTTGTGCCGACCGTGTGGCGTATTGATGGTGCAGCAGCACCACATGCATATTAATGAAGGCGTGCTGCTGTAACGGCCACGTGCACGAGTGCAGGGGGCATTCCAAGTGCTGCACGGAGGCGTGAATATGTCGGCTGCATATGCGCAACCTAAAATGCTGACTAGTACAGCCTGCCTCTAATAGTAATCACTCCTGTCAGTGTCTGTGGATACTGAAATGTATGCAAAGCATACAAGACATTTTTGCAAATGCCACAATAAAAAATAAATACAAAGGCATGTAGCTGAATATTGAGTCCCCGTCCCTCCAACAAATGATATATAAAACCCTGTGCCTGTATTCCATTATGGTGTCGCTAGTTATACCAAGTGGAAGCGAAACGCATCGTGTTAGTGCACCGCCAATTGCTAAGCCTAGCCCAATGGTTAGGGTTACCACCTGTCCTACATTGTGAGGGACATTCCCCTTCTAGGCAGGTGTGTCCATACCAAAACCATTATAAATGTCAAATGTCCTGCGATAGTAAGACATAATTATGTCCCATATTTTATGTAATAGTCCCATACAATACTTATTTCCTTATATAAAATACCTAAATGTTACAAGAAATAGAATAAGCAAGTAAACGAAACAGAATAAGCAACTACACCGCTACAACAATAAAAGCATATATTTAGGCATAAAACTAAAGTACTATCCTTTGTAATGACCGTAGGTATGTGTGGGCATGTCAGCTCTGATGTGTGTCCTGAAAATGTCCCATCCAGGTCATATGAAAAGGTGGCAACCCTACTAATGGTCAGAGCATTCGCCCAATATCTGCCCATTCACGGTCCAAGTCGTCCTTGTCAGGACAGCCCATAGATGAACGGGTATTACCCGGGTCTACCTACCATATCATGAAAGATAAGTATTTGCGTGTACCTATGTGTGTGAAGTACAGCATGTGGATGATCAGAAATGCTAGGGTAGTCCTCACAACCATATTGGTCCCAGAGATATGTAGTTTACGCAATGTGTTCTGCTGACTGTGCCATGGGCCATCAACTAGAGAAGGGATGGATGGTGTCTGTGGAATATGGGGGTGGGGGGGTGGTGGGTAATGTAATAATTCGCCAAGGAAAGACTGGGTTGGATGCACAATAGGTGAACTGGAGGTCTACAAGGG